>NW_025900342.1:0-34226 GCF_022539505.1 Lolium rigidum
GGATTAGACTTTCACTAGTGGACACTCTCAACATTGATCACATAACGAGAATAGATAAATGCATACTCTACACTCTCTTGTTGGATGATGAACACATTGCGTAGGATTACACGAACCCTCAATGCCGGAGTTAACAAGCTACACAATTCAATGTTCATATTTAAATAACCTTAGAGTGCAAGAAAGATCAACACGACTAAACCAAGTACTAACATAGCATGCACACTGTCACCTTCACGCCACGTAGGAGGAATAGATCATATCAATACTATCATAGCAATAGTTAACTTCACAATCTACAGGAGATCATAATCATAGCATACGCCAAGTACTAACACGGATGCACACACTATCACCATTATACCGTGCAGGAGGAATAAACTACTTTAATAACACATCACTAGAGAAGCACATAGATAAATTGTGATACAAAACACATTGCAATCATAAAGAGATATAAATAAGCACTTCACTACGCCATTCATAACGGTGAGTAAGTATTCGTGAAATATAGCCTAAGAGACCCACACGGTGCACACACTGTCACCTTTACACACGTGGGACAAGGAGTCTCCGGAGATCACATAAGTAAAACTCACTTGACTAGCATAGTGACATCTAGATTACAAGCATCATCATATGGATCTCAATCATGTAAGGCAGCTCATGAGATTATTGTATTGAAGTACATAGGAGAGAGATGAACCACATAGCTACCGGTACAGCCCCGAGCCTCGATGGAGAACTACTCCCTCCTCATGGGAGCAGCGGCGGTGATGAAGATGGCGGTGGAGATGGCAGCGGTGTCGATGGAGAAGCCTTCGGGGGCACTTCCCCGCTCCGGCGGGGTGCCGGAACGAGACTCCTTGTCCCCCAGATCTTGGCTTCGCGATGGCGGCGGCTCTGGAAGGTTTTCCGTATCGTGGTTCTTCGTATCAGGGTTTTCTCGACGGAGGCTTTAAATAGGCGGAAGGGCAGCGTCAGAGGGTCGAAGAGGCGGCAGCACCATAGGCTGGCGCGGCCAGGGCCCAGGCCGCGCCACCCTATCATCTGGGGCCCACGGGGCCCCTCCGGCGGCTCTCGGGTGTTCCGGATGCTTCCGGTGAAAATAGGAACACTGGGTCTTGATTTCGTCCGATTCCGAGAATATTACGTTACTAGGATTTACGAAACAAAAAACGAGCAGAAAACAGGAGCTGGCACTTCGCGTCTTGTTAATAGGTTAGTTCCGGAAAATGCACGAATATGACATAAAGTGTGCATAAAACATGTAGGTATCATCAATAATATGGCATGGAACATAAGAAATTATCGATACGTCGGAGACGTATCAAGCATCCCCAAGCTTAGTTACTGCTCGTCCCGAGCAGGTAAAACGATAACAAAGATAATTTCTGAAGTGACATGCCATCATAACCTTGATCATACTATTTGTAAACATATGTAGTGGATGCAGCGATCAAAACAATGGTAATGACATGAGTAAACAAGTGAATCATAAAGCAAAGACTTTTCATGAATAGTACTTCAAGACAAGCATTAATAAGTCTTGCATAAGAGTTAACTCATAAAGCAATAAATCAAAGTAAAGGTATTGAAGCAACACAAAGGAAGATTAAGTTTCAGCGGTTGCTTTCAACTTGTAACATGTATATCTCATGGATAATTGTCAACATAGAGTAATATAACAAGTGCAATATGCAAGTATGTAGGAATCAATGCACAGTTCACACAAGTGTTTGCTTCTTGAGGTGGAGAGAGATAGGTGAACTGACTCAACATAAAAGTAAAAAGAATGGTCCTTCAAAGAGGAAAGCATCGATTGCTATATTTGTGCTAGAGCTTTTATTTTGAAAACATGAAACAATTTTGTCAACGGTAGTAATAAAGCATATGAGTTGTAATATCCCAGCATTTGGGGTTACAAAAATAGAGGAAACAGGTGTGTGCATTGCATTCATGCATAGAAAATCTGGGGAATTTTCGCGCTTTAAAGTAAAACTGTCACAGTAACTGAAGTTTCACTTGACCTTGGTGGAATTGAAGTAGCTCATCAAGTCAAGTGCTATAAACCTCATTGTGACTTTGTTAAAACCTTGTTTTGGGTAGAGATGATTGGATCTAAGGGGTTAGATCAAATGGAACTAATAATCAACACAACAACACTTTACTCAATGATCAATTGCTTGATCTTATAAAAGATCATAATATGGAATTCCCTGCCATAACTTATGAACCTACAATTAATTGGAAATCAAGTAACAATAATTGGGAAACCATTCTTCACTTATCTTTTCCATGTCTTAAACAAATAAATAGTCCTACCATTAACCTCATGGTATTTCTAGAACTAAACTCTTGAACTTAACACCAACAAAAGCTTATCATTAAAACCTAGAGATGGGAGAGGTATATAACCATTAAAGAGATAAGAAGCACACTCTAAATTATTAACACTTAAAAGTTAAGCAACTACCTTGAGGTACAATTGAATTCACTTTAAAACTAAATAACAAATATAGCAAAACACAAGGACCTAAGTGCATAAAAGTCACACCTTCTGATTTCAATCATAACTTATTAAATATGTGGAATATCACAAAACTAAATTCGTTTACATTATGAATTATAGTTCAAACTATTTGAATAAAATAAACTATGAGTATTTAGAAACTCATATGATCATGCCTTGGTGAAATCAAACATCACCATTCAAAATTGGGGTATAATCCTTATCTTTGACATTTTGATCCCAATAATAATATAAATACCACCACATATGATATAGTGACTCAACCACAAGCATAAAATCATTCACAAGATATTTAGTAACAAAAGCCACTTGGCTATCCAAAAATAAATCACATGAGAGGATAATCTCAATGCCACATAGGATGAAAATATCTACATAGCTTGAATCCTAAGCTATGCCACCTCATGCTTAAAGGATTGCTATGGATGAGAGCATGACAACCAAGCACCTTACTCATCAAATTAAAGCAAGAGTCATCCACCCATGTGTCATGATATTAGAGCATGCCCAAGCCTATAAAAGGAACCCTCTACCTCATTCATCTCATCATCTTGCACCATGATGCAAGAAGACCAACACATTGAGCCACTCCATAAAATAGTTAGGATCAAGATGAAGCAGCTAGGAGGTGGAGGCATGCCACAAGATGCAGGTTTATCAGAATTCCTGAAGAACAAGCTACAAAAGATAGCAAGGTAGAAATTCTAAGGAAGACCACATATATAGATAATCACATCATCATTCCTAGAGTAGAACCTTAGATTATAATCCAAGTCCTTGTGGAGTGAGAGGGGTAATTGGTAAAACCATATCTAAATATTTCTAGTAATAACTTAGGAAGCCAAACCTTGATCATTATAAATTGTGTAGTGATCATAAACCCTAAGAACTTGAAGTAGAAGATATAAGCTCATAAGTAAAGCTTAGAGTTAAAGCCTATAATATTATGGTGAGAAACCATTCATTCATATGACCAAAGTTAACTATAAAAAGAACTATAACAACTTTAGTTACTTTAGTGATAAAATGAGGATAGTAATAGAAGTTAATTGGTAGAATATAAAACCAATTCTCAATATCTTAGTAACTAAAGGAGAACATAAAATGTTAATTAAGCCACCATCTCATCCTGGTTAGGGGAGATTAACCCTAGCACATGCAACATGGTGTCATCTCATCTCACAACCTAGAATTAAATCTCAACCCTAGTTCATGCATCACTATAGTGATCATCATATAAACCTAGGCCATAATTGAAATTCAAACCAATTGCCATTAGGTAAATATAATTAGAACCTTAGAATTGCACTTTAGTTAAATCATATGCTTAATTATGGAGCATAAGATGAACCTAGTTTAAAACCTTTATTTAAAACCATGTATGGTGATCAACCACTTACCTATGTAACCAAGACCAAGCCATTATGGGTACAATAATTACCCTAGATCCTTTCAAAGATAATAATAACATTAACTTTACAAGGGGGTTGTACTAGAAAATCATAAAGCCCTAATAAAATTGTTACTCACATAAAATAATATGCAAGTGGTTAATTCCTCGAATGGCAACCAAGACTTAATAACAATCTCCGAAAAACTTTGAGATGAAAGTATCCACCTCCATAATTCTAAACAGAATTGATTGCATAGCAAAAGGTGAATTAAAGGGAACATTTAAAATTTATGATTAAATTGTTATTTTGAATAAGTCACTAATATGCAATATAATCTCATCTAAAATAATTGTTCCAATAGAATATTAGTATGAAAGACAGGAAACTAAATCTTGATTGAAATTTGCATAATTGAAAGATACGCAAAAGAAAACCAAACCCAAATATGAATTTCATTGGATAAATATAAAACAGGAAAATAAAAACGAGAAAAGAAAAATAGGAGGAACACTTACACGGCCGTGCAGCCCGTGAAGTGGCCTAACAACGGCCCAAGCCTGAGCCCAAAACCAGCCCACCTAGCAGCCCACGTACCCCTTCGTCGAAATAAGACGAGGAGTTCATCCTCATCTCCTTCTCCACGCATGGACGACAGCGAGGAGGCGTGCTCCCTTTCTCCCTCTCGCTGGCGGCCTGCCCTTGCTCGATGGTGTGGCGTGGCGTGCTCCGCCGTGCAGTATAAATACCCCTGGACGAACCCTAATCTCCCTTTCTTCTTCCTCTGCTCCATTTTCTTGCCCTGCCGAAACCCTGGCCGAACCACTCCACCTCACCGTCGGTGAAGGACGCCTCCCCGAGCCAAACCGAGCCCACCACCATGACCGCCGTCCTCGACAAGCTACGCCCACGGGAGGAATCGAGTGGGGGTGCCCGAAATCGACGCCGATGACATCGTCTTCTCCGGCGTCGGCATCAACCAATTCCGGCGAACCAGGTCGTCTCCGGCCATGCCGTCAAGTCCTACATGCTCCTGGTGAGCTCCTGAACCTCTCAGCATCCATAGTTCGCTCGATTCATCGCCGTAATATCGCCGCCTCATCTAGCCCGTACCCGCCTCCGCAGCACATCACCGTCGCCGCCGCTCCGGTGACCTTTAGCTAGCGGCGCCGCCACCATAATGATCACCGTGATGCGCTGAGTCGAGTAGGCGTATCGGTGCGTCTTCGGGAGTAGCCAAACTCCGGCGATCGTCGCCAATTCCCGCCGACAGTGAGCCTCCCTGCCACCGTGGCAATTTTGACCTTAGTCAATGCACGTGTGGCAGGTGACATGGCCACTGGCCCACGAGTCAGAGACTCTGTGAGTAGATAGCCGGGTGCAATTAGCATTTCCCTTGTTTTATTTCAAATCCAATAATTGCTGAAACTTTGATAAATTGTAGAAAATCCAATATAGCTCAGAAAAATAAATATAAGATATCAAAATTCTTATAAAGATAAATCCTATCCAATAAAAATATAAAATGAAATTTTTATTTTTAATAAAAATTTAATTATTAATACTTGTTATTTAAGCCTTTAATTTTAATTCTAAATTCAATTAAAATTCAATAATTAGGAAAAAGGTATAAAATAAATAAAAACCAGTGAAGTAAATATAGAAAACAATAAAACTAATTTTCTTTATTTGGAACTTATTAAATCTTTATTAATAGGAATTAAACCCTGAATAATGATTATCTTGATTATTAATTGTTTAAAAATAATAAAATGCCAAATTCAATATTATTTTTATTTCAAAATTATTAATAACTTCAACTTTAAATTGAAGTTATTAATCATAGACCTATATGGTAATTAGAAAACCCTAATTCCATTTTGAATGATATTATAATCCTATCATTTCATGGGAAACTCTAAAACCCTAATTCAATTATGCACCAAACCCTAGCTCCAATAATCAATATGAAACCTAAATTACTTCTAACCTAAACCTTAGGTTAGAGCATGTGATCATGGTATCTTCTTTTCATCCATAGCTCCATAGTAGCAACTAAATACATACCTATGTCCACATAAAAAGTAGAACCCTATCACTAGCCATGCAGCATTCCATTTATGCATACACTTAAACCAAGATGATCAAGTAGGGTTAACCAAGAGTAAACCCTAGATCCTATCACCAAAACAATCATCCTTAACCATCCTATTTAGGAGCCAATTATTCTTTACTTAATAGAACCAACAGTAAAACCTAGACCATCTCAACCCTAATTGATATACTTCTTATTATTTAAGAAGTATGTTCTTCAAAAGTTATTCTTTTGAAGAAAACTAAGAGTAGCCAGCAACCCTGTCTTATAGGACCAATAAACCTTAATTATCTAGCACCAATCAGGTATACCAACCCTGACAGCAATCAAACACTAATAATTGCTTAAAGATACTTATGCTTCAATAAAACCATACAAGCCCTAGTGGTTCTTTGAAACAAACATCCTTAGGATCCATCTACTCTCCTTACCCTAGAAAATAGTTGGAACCCATAATAAACCATAGAACTCCACAACCCTAATTATTATACTTGTTATTTGTTAAAGAACATGTTCTTCAAAAGTTATTCTTTTGAAGTATATAATAATCAATCATTAACCATGACATATAGTACTAAAACTAACCACTATTCAGTACCTGTTAAGATTACACCAAACCTTATTGTTGTGTGCTATTATTGTTGTTATTATGATTTATTACAGCACCTGCTTATGATAACAAGCAACCAATTCTTAATAAGAACCTTGTATGTGAATCACTCTAAAAGTGCAACACACCCTAAACTAATCATTACAATTCACTAATCCTAAATCATCGGGGTTAGGTCACGCTTAGAGTGATTGCATCTCATACTTATGCATTATTGCATCCTTGCCAATCTTTTAAACATCGTCCTTACCGGACGATGATGCTATTCAGAATTTGGAGTTATTGCGCACCGAAGACCTTACTGCATAATCTTGCGAGTCAAGAAAGGCAAGTTCATCACTTGCTCATGTCATTTGAGTATCTTTATCAAATTACTTGCAAAGTACTATGATTATCACTATTGCATAAAAACCAAAACCACTACTTTCATAACTATGAATATGACTATGTGGTGGGCAATGGAACCATGGATTGTGTTGATATGGTGGAGGTTCCATTGCAAGGGTTAATATCCATCTAGGATTAAACAACAAATGTCGCCAGTGATTCTTGTGCCGTAATACCCGTGTTAACCATAAGATCCGGAGTGGGACGGAGTAGTCAAAAGTGTTTCCACCTCTTGAACATCAACGGATTCGCTTACCGTAGACGGTTGTATCTTGCGGAGCAATTGGTGGAGTGGGGAGCCCCTTCTAATTCCCCACGGTATAGGCTGTTGCTTACCGTAGACGGTTGCTGCTTGCGGAACAATTGGTGGGTGGGGATCCCCTTCTAATTCCCCACGGTAATGTGGTCTATGATGGGTTGCGGCTACCGGCGAAGGAGTTTGGTTAACGAGTCCCAAACTGTTGTCGTGGTCGGGGTCCACCCTGAAATTACGGGAATAATGGGACCGGCGAGGACCCAGGGTCGGGGCATGCAACAAAGGGTGGGTGTTCGAGGTAGCGGAGGAACATGATTGGCTAGACCTTATACCGGGCCTCACACCAAAGGAAGTGTGGACGAGAACTTAAGTTCGGTTGGCACCAAGGTTAAGATCTCTTATGGGTAAAGCAACACACCTCTGCAGAGTGTAAAGAACCGTGACCTGTCACTCCTTGTTCCGGGATATGGAGCTGCGAACGCGGCCGGAAAGGAGCTCCATGAAGTTCTAGTAAACCGGTGAAGGCTGACGGACATAGTTCTTCTGAATAAAAGCAACCTCTTGAAGAAATGATTATGAAAACCTGCATTGGTATTAGACTTTCTGGTCTAATGCCGTAGCTAGTGCATTAAACACCTCTTTCCTATAATGAACTTGTTGAGTACGCTCGTACTCATCCCACTCTTAAATCCCTGCTTAGGAATGGAGGCATCGAAGGAGGATCTACGAGTGCAACTCAAAAGCCGAGGAGTCAACAACTACTTCAAGAGACGAGGAGTCAACAACTACAAGGACAGACCGTCGGTGGAGTCGGATACCACATCCAACAAGGATAAAACCTAGTTTAGCCATAGAAGGGAACTAGCTTCCTAAACCTAGCTCCTATTTAGCTAGAGTCTATTCTTAGCCTCTGTAGTTAGTGAAATACTCTACAAATAGAGTTCGTGATAAGACTAGACTACGAGTCGTTCTTCTGGAGTTTATTTGCAGTTTTACCTCATTGTAAAGTAGGAGGCTGTGATGATCTTATGTAACAGAGTCGATGTTGTAATTCTATAGACATGCCTTGGACCCGCATATGTTTCTGTTGTACCACTCTGAGCGATTTAATACCCGTGGAACTGTGTTTCATTGGTGTTATATCAGACTTGCATACTACACCATGCAGTGGTATGCCGGGTCACCACAGTTGGTATCAGAGCAAATGCTTTGACCCTAGGATTAAAACCCTTTAAAGGAGACCTATAGGATTGGTAGTGTCTATAGGAAGTTGTCTTAGTTAAACCAAATCTTTTTATGACTTGAGATGGATATTCACTTGAGAATAATCCTGACACACTTGAGTCAACATTTCTTATCTATATTTCCTAAGTAATGTTAGCTAGCTAATCTCAAATTATGTAGGATACTCTTAAGTTCCTAAACAATAGATGAGTAGATCACAGTTGGTATACAATACATGGTAGTCCAAAGAGAGGATACAACCATAAGGAAGATATCCTATTGGAAGATGTGTACCAACACAAGTTATGATTAAATAAAATTATCCAGACCTGTAATAGGATTAATATCAAGTGATGAAGATAATTAAGATATCCTAATAGAAGATGTAGACTCAGATAGTAATGAATAATTAAATTTATCTAGACATGTGAAACAATTAATAGTAAGTGATAACTATTAGTCATATGAGGTAGTATAGACCATGATGAGTCAATCATGGGAGGTAAGGAAGAGAAATAGGAATAAAATATGTCTACATACATGGTAGAGATAGTAATCATATAAGATTCACCTAAGAATCATTATGTGATGCACCAGAACATCATAAATACTTAGGAAAGTACAATAAGAAGTCAAGTGCTAAATAATAGTGCAAGATTTGTGTTCCAAAACCATGGGAAGTGTGCCCAGCACATCATCACCATAGTCTTGTGATAATATAAACACTTGGAAGTATAGGAGCTATATTTCCATAATATGTGTTTAGAGTAGCAATGTTAGAACCTAGACATATCATGTGAGATAGTCCTCAATAAAATGGAAGCTAAGTCAATACTTCCAAACAAAATTAGGTTAACTTCAACTATCCGAGACCACTTTGTTTCAAGTTTATCTCATTGCAAATGTGCAATTAAGGTAAAGGTTGAGACAAATAGTAGAATTCCCTATATTCGTGCCAAGTATCACGACATAAACCTATATTATGTGGTGTTCTATACTACACATCAGAGCCTGATGTTTAGAGATGTCTTACTCAACAATCATATTCAGGCTTATGATGATGTGTATTATAAGCACAAAGCTGAATCTTCTTGGATTTTATTGAATTTTCATTGTTTGACTAGATCCATACATGAAGTTTGACGTTGATATGCAAATGCATGTTGTTATATCAAGTTCTTACTTAATGCTATAGATCTAGAGGGTAAAGGTATTCGTGTGAGGAAGTGACGAATTCTATATATTTTGAAGACAAGATGAAGGTTCATCAGATAAAGGAAACAAAGTTGTGGGAAGCAACCACAATACTCTGAAGGAAGTGCCAATCAACATTCATGCTTTACCTCAACCTAGGAGTACTTTAGTACAAAAGAAGCATGAAGGTGACAAATATAATGATTGTGGTGAAGCTCTAGCAGATCCATAGTCATTAGGGAAGAGGGAATGCATGGGAAATCACTTAGGATACTATATTCATAGGGTCAGCTAGTGGTTTTCTTGCAAAATAAACCCTGAATGAAGGAAGGAGATATAAGAAATCATAGCAGACATAAGAAGACCATAGTCGATATTAGAAGACCACAATGGGTATAATATCAATACTGCGAGATAAAGTAGAAGATGTCTCGTCCAGTTGATCAGAACCTATAATAGAATCCATTTTTAGATATCAAATAGCCACAGTTGGTATAATAACCACAGCTGGTATCAGTTGGTATTACAAATAGTCCATGATTTAATTAGTTGTAATAAAAGCTTGTGAACAAATAAATATCTTGTCAGCCAAGTAGCTAGATCTATAAACATTTAGTCAAAGGATTCACATTGGATGTCCACAATTGAGTGGATACACCATAAAGTTTCTTCGCAAAACCTTAGAGGAATATAAATTATAAACAAGACTTAGACCAATATTCCAACCATCAATCCAATGGTTGGAAGAAAAGGAGTTGAAGACCATAAGAAAACTCTAAGGGGTAGAGTAAAGATTGAGTTGGATATACAATAACTCAATACTTTGAGCATAATAGAAGAAGAAGGTCTGAACTGAGAGGAAGTTCGATCTTATTTTCATAAGATTGATGAACAATACTTTCAGAAGGAAGTCAGACCAGAAGCCGAGGTTTATACCTCGAGGAAGCAAGAAGTGGACTATAACTTGAGAAAGTGAGTAGAATTTACTCAGAAGTACGAAAGGTCAAGTAAGACAAGCATAAAGAAGTTGGACGAAGAAAACACCGTAGATCAAATTACAGCTCAAGAAGGCCAAAGACCGAAGAAGATTGAACATACCAATATCAAAGACTAATAGAATGATTCCTTTCATGGAACCTAAAGAACCCAAAATAGTTATATGTATCAATTATAAACCATGATTGGATGGACTAAATGAGTCTAATCCATTCTTAGAGGAATAAACCATCACGACCATTTCCATGGTGAGTACCTTACAAGTACCATTATTGCAGTTTGGTAGTAAGGGAAAACAAAGACCTATTTACCAATTAGGAATAGGTTATCAAATTAGTCTTCAGTTAAGGCTAGCAACAACAGAAGAAGTCCCAATCCTTGAATCTTCAATGAGAAAGGAAACAAGATTATGATATTGAAAGAAATCAAATAATTAAAGTTAGAAGCCATGGTTCTGAGACAAGTATTATTAGATTCCACAGAAAAATCATAGAACTGGAGTAAGAAACTAATGCTTAGAGACAAACCCTAATGGACTCCAGGAAGAATCTGGACAAGGGATATATACAATTATATCTATTGAGATCACCATGGAGTTCGAGAAAAGATGTAGTCTGCACAAGTCAGATTCACACTCCGAAACGTAAGAGAGTTCAAACTTCGAGGACGAAGTTTAGTTTAAGGGGTAGAGACTGTAATATCCCAGCATTTGGGGTTACAAAAATAGAGGAAACAGGTGTGTGCATTGCATTCATGCATAGAAAATCTGGGAATTTTCGCGCTTTAAAGTAAAGCTGTCACGATGAATCGAAGTTTCACTTGACCTTGGTGGAATTGAAGTAGCTCATCAAGTCAAGTGCTATAAACCTCATTGTGACTTTGTTAAAACCTTGTTTTGGGTAGAGATGATTGGATCTAAGGGGTTAGATCAAATGGAACTAATAATCAACACAACAACACTTTACTCAATGATCAATTGCTTGATCTTATAAAAGATCATAATATGGAATTCCCTGCCATAACTTATGAACCTACAATTAATTGGAAATCAAGTAACAATAATTGGGAAACCATTCTTCACTTATCTTTTCCATGTCTTAAACAAATAAATAGTCCTACCATTAACCTCATGGTATTTCTAGAACTAAACTCTTGAACTTAACACCAACAAAAGCTTATCATTAAAACCTAGAGATGGGAGAGGTATATAACCATTAAAGAGATAAGAAGCACACTCTAAATTATTAACACTTAAAAGTTAAGCAACTACCTTGAGGTACAATTGAATTCACTTTAAAACTAAATAACAAATATAGCAAAACACAAGGACCTAAGTGCATAAAAGTCACACCTTCGATTTCAATCATAACTTATTAAATATGTGGAATATCACAAAACTAAATTCGTTTACATTACGAATTATAGTTCAAACTATTTGAATAAAATAAACTATGAGTATTTAGAAACTCATATGATCATGCCTTGGTGAAATCAAACATCACCATTCAAAATTGGGGTATAATCCTTATCTTTGACATTTTGATCCCAATAATAATATAAATACCACCACATATGATATAGTGACTCAACCACAAGCATAAAATCATTCACAAGATATTTAGTAACAAAAGCCACTTGGCTATCCAAAAATAAATCACATGAGAGGATAATCTCAATGCCACATAGGATGAAAATATCTACATAGCTTGAATCCTAAGCTATGCCACCTCATGCTTAAAGGATTGCTATGGATGAGAGCATGACAACCAAGCACCTTACTCATCAAATTAAAGCAAGAGTCATCCACCCATGTGTCATGATATTAGAGCATGCCCAAGCCTATAAAAGGAACCCTCTACCTCATTCATCTCATCATCTTGCACCATGATGCAAGAAGACCAACACATTGAGCCACTCCATAAAATAGTTAGGATCAAGATGAAGCAGCTAGGAGGTGGAGGCATGCCACAAGATGCAGGTTTATCAGAATTCCTGAAGAACAAGCTACAAAAGATAGCAAGGTAGAAATTCTAAGGAAGACCACATATATAGATAATCACATCATCATTCCTAGAGTAGAACCTTAGATTATAATCCAAGTCCTTGTGGAGTGAGAGGGGTAATTGGTAAAACCATATCTAAATATTTCTAGTAATAACTTAGGAAGCCAAACCTTGATCATTATAAATTGTGTAGTGATCATAAACCCTAAGAACTTGAAGTAGAAGATATAAGCTCATAAGTAAAGCTTAGAGTTAAAGCCTATAATATTATGGTGAGAAACCATTCATTCATATGACCAAAGTTAACTATAAAAAGAACTATAACAACTTTAGTTACTTTAGTGATAAAATGAGGATAGTAATAGAAGTTAATTGGTAGAATATAAAACCAATTCTCAATATCTTAGTAACTAAAGGAGAACATAAAATGTTAATTAAGCCACCATCTCATCCTGGTTAGGGGAGATTAACCCTAGCACATGCAACATGGTGTCATCTCATCTCACAACCTAGAATTAAATCTCAACCCTAGTTCATGCATCACTATAGTGATCATCATATAAACCTAGGCCATAATTGAAATTCAAACCAATTGCCATTAGGTAAATATAATTAGAACCTTAGAATTGCACTTTAGTTAAATCATATGCTTAATTATGGAGCATAAGATGAACCTAGTTTAAAACCTTTATTTAAAACCATGTATGGTGATCAACCACTTACCTATGTAACCAAGACCAAGCCATTATGGGTACAATAATTACCCTAGATCCTTTCAAAGATAATAATAACATTAACTTTACAAGGGGGTTGTACTAGAAAATCATAAAGCCCTAATAAAATTGTTACTCACATAAAATAATATGCAAGTGGTTAATTCCTCGAATGGCAACCAAGACTTAATAACAATCTCTGAAAAACTTTGAGATGAAAGTATCCACCTCCATAATTCTAAACAGAATTGATTGCATAGCAAAAGGTGAATTAAAGGGAACATTTAAAATTTATGATTAAATTGTTATTTTGAATAAGTCACTAATATGCAATATAATCTCATCTAAAATAATTGTTCCAATAGAATATTAGTATGAAAGACAGGAAACTAAATCTTGATTGAAATTTGCATAATTGAAAGATCTGCAAAAGAAAACCAAACCCAAATATGAATTTCATTGGATAAATATAAAACAGGAAAATAAAAACAGAAAAGAAAAATAGGAGGAACACTTACCTGGCCGTGCAGCCCGTGAAGTGGCCTAACACTGGCCCAAGCCTGAGCCCAAAACCAGCCCACCTAGCAGCCCACGTACCCCTTCGTCGAAATAAGACGAGGAGTTCATCCTCATCTCCTTCTCCACGCATGGACGACAGCGAGGAGGCGTGCTCCCTTTCTCCCTCTCGCTGGCGGCCTGCCCTTGCTCGATGGTGTGGCGTGGCGTGCTCCGCCGTGCGGTATAAATACCCCCAGACGAACCCTAATCTCCCTTTCTTCTTCCTCTGCTCCATTTTCTTGCCCTGCCGAAACCCTGGCCGAACCACTCCACCTCACCGTCGGTGAAGGACGCCTCCCCGAGCCAAACCGAGCCCACCACCATGACCGCCGTCCTCGACAAGCTACGCCCACGGGAGGAATCGAGTGGGGGTGCCCGAAATCGACGCCGATGACATCGTCTTCTCCGGCGTCGGCATCAACCAATTCCGGCGAACCAGGTCGTCTCCGGCCATGCCGTCAAGTCCTACATGCTCCTGGTGAGCTCCTGAACCTCTCAGCATCCATAGTTCGCTCGATTCATCGCCGTAATATCGCCGCCTCATCTAGCCCGTACCCGCCTCCGCAGCACATCACCGTCGCCGCCGCTCCGGTGACCTTTAGCTAGCGGCGCCGCCACCATAATGATCACCGTGATGCGCTGAGTCGAGTAGGCGTATCGGTGCGTCTTCGGGAGTAGCCAAACTCCGGCGATCGTCGCCAATTCCCGCCGGCAGTGAGCCTCCCTGCCACCGTGGCAATTTTGACCTTAGTCAATGCACGTGTGGCAGGTGACATGGCCACTGGCCCACGAGTCAGAGACTCTGTGAGTAGATAGCCGGGTGCAATTAGCATTTCCTTTGTTTTATTTCAACTCCAATAATTGCTGAAACTTTGATAAATTGTAGAAAATCCAATATAGCTCAGAAAAATAAATATAAGATATCAAAATTCTTATAAAGATAAATCCTATCCAATAAAAATATAAAATGAAATTTTTATTTTTAATAAAAATTTAATTATTAATACTTGTTATTTAAGCCTTTAATTTTAATTCTAAATTCAATTAAAATTCAATAATTAGGAAAAAGGTATAAAATAAATAAAAACCAGTGAAGTAAATATAGAAAACAATAAAACTAATTTTCTTTATTTGGAACTTATTAAATCTTTATTAATAGGAATTAAACCCTGAATAATAATTATCTTGATTATTAATTGTTTAAAAATAATAAAATGCCAAATTCAATATTATTTTTATTTCAAAATTATTAATAACTTCAACTTTAAATTGAAGTTATTAATCATAGACCTATATGGTAATTAGAAAACCCTAATTCCATTTTGAATGATATTATAATCCTATCATTTCATGGGAAACTCTAAAACCCTAATTCAATTATGCACCAAACCCTAGCTCCAATAATCAATATGAAACCTAAATTACTTCTAACCTAAACCTTAGGTTAGAGCATGTGATCATGGTATCTTCTTTTCATCCATAGCTCCATAGTAGCAACTAAATACATACCTATGTCCACATAAAAAGTAGAACCCTATCACTAGCCATGCAGCATTCCATTTATGCATACACTTAAACCAAGATGATCAAGTAGGGTTAACCAAGAGTAAACCCTAGATCCTATCACCAAAACAATCATCCTTAACCATCCTATTTAGGAGCCAATTATTCTTTACTTAATAGAACCAACAGTAAAACCTAGACCATCTCAACCCTAATTGATATACTTCTTATTATTTAAGAAGTATGTTCTTCAAAAGTTATTCTTTTGAAGAAAACTAAGAGTAGCCAGCAACCCTGTCTTATAGGACCAATAAACCTTAATTATCTAGCACCAATCAGGTATACCAACCCTGACAGCAATCAAACACTAATAATTTCTTAAAGATACTTATGCTTCAATAAAACCATACAAGCCCTAGTGGTTGCTGAAACAAACATCCTTAGGATCCATCTACTCTCCTTACCCTAGAAAATAGTTGGAACCCATAATAAACCATAGAACTCCACAACCCTAATTATTATACTTGTTATTTGTTAAAGAACATGTTCTTCAAAAGTTATTCTTTTGAAGTATATAATAATCAATCATTAACCATGACATATAGTACTAAAACTAACCACTATTCAGTACCTGTTAAGATTACACCAAACCTTATTGTTGTGTGCTATTATTGTTGTTATTATGATTTATTACAGCACTCGCTTATGATAACAAGCAACCAATTCTTAATAAGAACCTTGTATGTGAATCACTCTAAAAGTGCAACACACCCTAAACTAATCATTACAATTCACTAATCCTAAATCATCGGGGTTAGGTCACGCTTAGAGTGATTGCATCTCATACTTATGCATTATTGCATCCTTGCCAATCTTTTAAACATCGTCCTTACCGGACGATGATGCTATTTCAGAATTTGGAGTTATTGCGCACCGAAGACCTTACCTGCATAATCTTGCAGTCAAGAAAGGCAAGTTCATCACTTGCTCATGTCATTTGAGTATCTTTATCAAATTACTTGCAAAGTACTATGATTATCACTATTGCATAAAAACCAAAACCACTACTTTCATAACTATGAATATGACTATGTGGTGGGCAATGGAACCATGGATTGTGTTGATATGGTGGAGGTTCCATTGCAAGGGTTAATATCCATCTAGGATTAAACAACAAATGTCGCCAGTGATTCTTGTGCCGTAATACCCGTGTTAACCATAAGATCCGGAGTGGGACGGAGTAGTCAAAAGTGTTTCCACCTCTTGAACATCAACGGATTCGCTTACCGTAGACGGTTGTATCTTGCGGAGCAATTGGTGGGTGGGGAGCCCCTTCTAATTCCCCACGGTATAGCTGTTGCTTACCGTAGACGGTTCTGCTGCTTGCGGAACAATTGGTGGGTGGGGATCCCCTTCTAATTCCCCACGGTAATGTGGTCTATGATGGGTTGCAGCTACCGGCGAAGGAGTTTGGTTAACGAGTCCCAAACTGTTGTCGTGGTCGGGGTCCACCCTGAAATTACGGGAATAATGGGACCGGCGAGGACCCAGGGTCGGGGCATGCAACAAAGGGTGGGTGTTCGAGGTAGCGGAGGAACATGATTGGCTAGACCTTATACCGGGCCTCACACCAAAGGAAGTGTGGACGAGAACTTAAGTTCGGTTGGCACCAAGGTTAAGATCTCTTATGGGTAAAGCAACACACCTCTGCAGAGTGTAAAGAACCGTGACCTGTCACTCCTCGTTCCGGGATATGGAAGCTGCGAACGCGGCCGGAAAGGAGCTCCATGAAGTTCTAGTAAACCGGTGAAGGCCGACGGACATAGTTCTTCCGAATAAAAGCAACCTCTTGAAGAAATGATTATGAAAACCTGCATTGGTATTAGACTTTCTGGTCTAATGCCGTAGCTAGTGCATTAAACACCTCTTTCCTATAATGAACTTGTTGAGTACGCTCGTACTCATCCCACTCTTAAATCCCCTGCTTAGGAATGGAGGCATCGAAGGAGGATCTACAGTGCAACTCAAAAGCCGAGGAGTCAACAACTACTTCAAGAGACAGGACCCCGTCAGTGGAGTCAGATACCACATCCAACAAGGATAAAACCTAGTTTAGCCATAGAAGGGAACTAGCTTCCTAAACCTAGCTCCTATTTAGCTAGAGTCTATTCTTAGCCTCTGTAGTTAGTGAAATACTCTACAAATAGAGTTCGTGATAAGACTAGACTACGAGTCGTTCTTCCGGAGTTTATTTGCGGTTTTACCTCATTGTAAAGTAGGAGGCTGTGATGATCTTATGTAACGAGTCGATGTTGTAATTCTATAGACATGCCTTGGACCCGCATATGTTTCTGTTGTACCACTCTGAGCGATTTAATACCCGTGGAACTGTGTTTCATTGGTGTTATATCAGACTTGCATACTACACCATGCAGTGGTATGCCGGGTCACCACATGAGTTATGTAAATTATATCTTACAAGTTGCAAGCCTCATGCATAGTATACTAATAGTGCCCGCACCTTGTCCTAATTAGCTTGGACTACCGGATCTTTGCAATGCACATGTTTTAACCAAGTGTCACAATGGGGTACCTCCATGCCGCCTGTACAAAGGTCTAAGGAGAAAGCTCGCATTTTGGATTTCTCGCTTTTGATTATTCTCAACTTAGACATCCATACCGGGACAACATGGACAACGGATAATGGACTCCTCTTTAATGCATAAGCATGTGGCAACAATTATTATTCTCATATGAGATTGAGGATATGTGTCCAAACTGAAACTTCCACCATGAATCATGGCTTTAGTTAGCGGCCCAAAGTTCTTCTCTAACAATATGCATGCTCCAACCATTAATGTGGTAGATCTCTCTTACTTCAGACAAGACGGACATGCATAGCAACTCACATGATATTCAACAAAGAATAGTTTATGGCGTCCCCAGAAGCATGGTTATCGCACAACAAGCAACTTAATAAGAGATAAAGTGCATAAGTACATATTCAATACCACAATAGTTTTTAAGCTATTTGTCCCATGAGCTATATATTGCAAAGGTGAATGATGGAATTTTAAAGGTAGCACTCAAGCAATTTACTTTGGAATGGCGGATAAATACCATGTAGTAGGTAGGTATGGTGGACACAAATGGCATAGTGGTTGGCTCAAGTATTTTGGATGCATGAGAAGTATTCCCTCTCGATACAAGGTTTAGGCTAGCAAGGTTATTTGAAACAAACACAAGGATGAACGGTGCAGCAAAACTCACATAAAAGACACATTGTAAACATTATAAGACTCCACACCGTCTTCCTTGTTGTTCAAAACTCAATACTAGATATTATCTAGACTCTAGAGAAACTAAATATGCAAACCAAATTAGCAAGCTCTAAGTGTTTCTTCATTAATGGGTGCAAAGTATATGATGCAAGAGCTTAAACATGAGCACAACAATTGCCAAGTATCAAATTATCCAAGACATTTTAGAATTACTACATGTAGTATTTTCCAATTCCAACCATATAACAATTTAACGAAGAAGAAACTTCGCCATGAATACTATGAGTAGAGCCTAAGGACATACTTGTCCATATGCTACAGCGGAGCGTGTCTCTCTCCCACAAAGTGAATGCTAGGATCCATTTTATTCAAACAAAACAAAAAACAAAAACAAACCGACGCTCCAAGCAAAGTGCATAAGATGTGACGGAATAAAAATATAGTTTCAGGGGAGGAACTTGATAATGTTGTCGATGAAGAAGGGGATGCCTTGGGCATCCCCAAGCTTAGACGCTTGAGTCTTCTTAGAATATGCAGGGGTGAACCACCGGGGCATCCCCAAGCTTAGAGCTTTCACTCTTCTTGATCATATTGTATCATACTCCTCTCTTGATCCTTGAAAACTTCCTCCACACCAAACTCGAAACAACTCATTAGAGGGTTAGTGCACAATAAAAATTAACATGTTCAGAGGTGACACAATCATTCTTAACACTTCTGGACATTTCATAAAGCTACTGGACATTAATGGATCAAAGAAATTCATCCAACATAGCGAAAGAGGCAATGCGAAATAAAAGGCAGAATCTGTCAAAACAGAACAGTCCGTAAAGATGGATTTTATTAGGCCACCAGAATTGCTCAAATGAAAATGCTCAAATTGAATGAAAGTTGCGTACATATCTGAGGATCATGCACGTAAATTGGCTTAATTTTCTGAGCTACCTACAGGGAGGTAGACCCAGATTCGTGACAGCAAAGAAATGCTGGAACTGCGCAGTAATCCAAATTTAGTACTTACTTTACTATCAAAGACTTTACTTGGCACAACAAAACACAAAACTAAGATAAGGAGAGGTTGCTACAGTAGTAAACAACTTCCAAGACTCAAATATAAAACAAATTACTGTAGCAAAATAAACACATGGGTTATCTCCCAAGAAGTTCTTTCTTTTTAGCCATTAAGCTGGGCTCAGCAGTTTTAATGATGCACTCGCAAGAAATAGTAGTTGAAGCAAAAGAGAGCATCAAAAGGCAAATTCAAAACACATTTAAGTCTAACATGCTTCCTATGCATAGGAATCTTGTAAATAAACAAGTTCATGAAGAGCAAAGTAACAAGCATAGGAAGATAAAACAAGTGTAGCTTCAAAAATTTCAGCACATAGAGAGGTGTTTTAGTAACATGAAAATTTCTACAACCATATTTTCCTCTCTCATAATAACTTTCAGTAGCAACATGAGCAAACTCAACAATATAACTATCACATAAAGCATTCTTATCATGAGTCTCATGCATAAAATTATTACTCTCCACATAAGCATAATCAATTTTATTAGTTGTAGTGGGAGCAAATTCAACAAAGTAGCTATCATTATTATTCTCATCATCAAATATAGGAGGCATATTGTAATCATAATCAAATTTATCCTCCATAACAAGCGGTACTAAAAGACCAATATCATTATAATCATCATAAATAGGAGGCAAAGTATCATCAAAGAAAATTTTCTCCTCAATGCTTGGGGGACTAAAAAGATCATGAAAACCAGCTTCCCCAAGCTTAGAACTTTCTATATCATTATCAACAATGGTGTTCAAAGCGTTCATACTAATATTACTACCAGCATGCAAATAACATTCCATAGGTTTTTTAATTTTCGCATCAAACAATCCATGTTTTAAATCAGGAAATAGAATAAGAAGCTCATTGTTGTCCATTATGCCAAACTAGTGTAAACAAGAAACAAAAGATGCAATTGCAGGATCTAAAGGAAATAGCTTCGAGCACACACACAACGGCGCCGTAAAAGTACTTTACCCGAGACCGGAGTATGAGTGCCTTTTACCTTTCCTCCTCGAGCAACGGCGCCGAGAAAAGTGCTTGATGTCTACGGGAGCTTCTATTCTTGTAGACGAGTGTTGGGCCTCCAAGAGCGGAGGTTTGTAGAACAGCAAGCAAGTTTCCCTTAAGTGGATTACCCAAGGTTTATCGATCTCATGGAGGAAGAGGTCAAAGATATCCCTCTCATGCAACCCTGCAACCACAAAGCAAGAAGTCTCTTGTGTCCCCAACACACCTAATAGGTGCACTAGTTCGGCGAAGAGATAGTGAAATACAGGTGGTATGAATAAGTAGTAGCAACGGCACCGGAAAAGTGCTTTGCCCAGGACGAGTAAACAAGCAGTAGTAACGCAGACGAGTAGTAACGCAGCGATAGTGCGAGTAAGAAACAATAAACAAGCAGAGATAGCAGTATTTAGGAACAAGGCCTAGGGATTAGACTTTCACTAGTGGACACTCTCAACATTGATCACATAAGAGAATAGATAAATGCATACTCTACACTCTCTTGTTGGATGATGAACACATTGCGTAGGATTACACGAACCCTCAATGCCGGAGTTAACAAGCTCCACAATTCAATGTTCATATTTAAATAAACTTAGAGTGCAAGAAAGATCAACACGACTAAACCAAGTACTAACATAGCATGCACACTCGTCACCTTCACGCCACGTAGGAGGAATAGATCATATCAATACTATCATAGCAATAGTTAACTTCACAATCTACAAGAGATCATAATCATAGCATACGCCAAGTACTAACACGGATGCACACACTGTCACCATTACACCGTGCAGGAGGAATAAACTACTTTAATAACACATCACTAGAGTAGCACATAGATAAATTGTGATACAAAACACATTGCAATCATAAAGAGATATAAATAAGCACTTCACTACGCCATTCATAACAGGTGAGTAAGTATTCCGTGAAATATAGCCTAAGAGACCCACACGGTGCACACACTCGTCACCTTTACACACGTGGGACAAGGAGTCTCCGGAGATCACATAAGTAAAACTCACTTGACTAGCATAGTGACATCTAGATTACAAGCATCATCATATGAATCTCAATCATGTAAGGCAGCTCATGAGATTATTGTATTGAAGTACATAGGAGAGAGATGAACCACATAGCTACCGGTACGGCCCCGAGCCTCGATGGAGAACTACTCCCTCCTCATGGGAGCAGCAGCGGTGATGAAGATGGCGGTGGAGATGGCAGCGGTGTCGATGGAGAAGCCTTCCGGGGCACTTCCCCGCTCCGGCAGGTGCCGGAACAGAGACTCCTGTCCCCCGGATCTTGGCTTCGCGATGGCGGCGGCTCCGGAAGGTTTTCCGTATCGTGGTTCTTCGTATCGTGGTTTTCTCGACGGAGGCTTTAAATAGGCGGAAGGGCAGCGTCGGAGGGTCGAAGAGGCGGCGGCACCATAGGCCGGCACGGCCGGGGCCCGAGGCCGCGCCACCCTATCATCTCGGGGCCCACAGGGCCCCCCTCTGGCGGCTCTCGGGTGTTCTGGATGCTTCCGGTGAAAATAGGAACCTGGGTCTTGATTTCGTCCGATTCCGAGAATATTTCGTTACTAGGATTTCTGAAACAAAAAACAGCAGAAAACAGGAACTGGCACTTCGGCATCTTGTTAATAGGTTAGTTCCAGAAAATGCACGAATATGACATAAAGTGTGCATAAAACATGTAGGTATCATCAATAATATGGCATGGAACATAAGAAATTATCGATACGTCGGAGACGTATCAGTCCTCTTGATAGAGGATCACTAGTCCCGCAAGAATTCACTATAACAACACAAAGTATAAGTTACAATGATATATGTCTCGTGCCCTAAATGATATCGCCATGCCGTCTAATAAAGGCGCCAGTACCTATGGTTAAATGGAGGTAAAGACCTAATCGACTACGGAGTTCTAGCCTATGTCAGCATGTATGTTGTATCTTGTACTACAAGTCTTCTGTCTTCCGAATCTTCTGGAATCTGGCTTGGGCCTCCATCTTCTAGCAACTAAGTCGCATGGCTTCATAGATATCTTCTCCACCCAAATAGGCCACCTGGACTTGCTAGGCTTGGCCCTGCTGTGTGATGCGTGCAGTTAACACACGTCCGTTGGGAACCCCAAGAGGAAGGTGTGACGCGTACAGTAGCAAGTTTTCCCTCAGAAAGAAACCAAGGTTTATCGAACCAGTAGGAGCCAAGAAGCACGTTGAAGGTTGATGGCGGCGAAGTGTAGTGCGGCGCAACACCGTAGATTCCGGCGCCAACGTGGAACCTCGCACAACACAATCAAAGTACTTTGCCCCAACGTAACAGTTGAGGTTGTCAATCTCACCGGCTTGCTGTAAACAAAGGATTAAACGTATTGTGTGGAAGATGATTGTTTGCGAAGAACGAGTAAAGAACAATTGCGTGAGATTGTATTTCAGATGTAAAGAATAGGACCGGGGTCCACAGTTCACTAGTGGTGTCTCTCCCATAAGATAAACAGATGTTGGGTGAACAAATTACGGTTGGGCAATTGACAAATAAAGAAGGCATAACAATGCACATACATATATCATGATGAGTACTATGAGATTTAATCAGTGGCATTACGACAAAGTACATAGACCGCTATCCAGCATGCATCTATGCCTAAAAATTCCACCTTCAGGTTATCATCCGAACCCCTTCCAGTATTAAGTTGCAAACAACAGACAATTGCATTAAGTATGGTGCATAAAGCATCGATGTTTTATCCCTAGTGGCAACAACACATCCACAACCTTAGAACTTTATGTCACTGTCCCAGATTTAATGGAGGCATGAACCCACTATCGAGCATAAATACTCCCTCTTGGAGTCACAAGTATCAACTTGGCCAGAGCCTCTACTAGCAACGGAGAGCATGCAAGAACATAAATAACATATATGATAGATTGATAATCAACTTGACATAGTATTCAATATTCATCGGATCCCAACAAACACAACATGTAGCATTACAAATAGATGATCTTGATCATGATAGGCAGCTCACAAGATCTAACATGATAGCACAATGATGAGAAGACAACCATCTAGCTACGCTATGGACCCATAGTCCAGGGGTGGACTACTCACACATCGATCCGGAGGCGATCATGGCGATGAAGAGACCTCCGGGAGATGATTCCCTCTCCGGCGGGGTGCCGGAGGCGATCTCCTGAATCCCCCGAGATGGGATTGGCGGCGGCGGCGTCTCTGGAAGGTTTTCTGTATCGTGGCTCTCGGTACTGGGGTATTCGCGACGAAGGCTTTAAGTAGGCGGAAGGGCAGGTCAGGGGGCGTCACGAGGGGCCCACACGCTAGGGCCGTGCGGCCAGCACCTGGGCCGCGCCGCCCTAGTGTGTCGCCGCCTCGTGGCCCCACTTCGTTTCCTCTTCGGACTTCTGGAAGCTTCGTGGAAAAATAGGCCCCTGGGCGTTGATTTCGTCCAATTCCGAGAATATTTCCTTACTAGGATTTCGAAACCAAAAACAGCAGAAAACAACAAGCGGCTCTTCGGCATCTCGTCAATAGGTTAGTGCCGGAAAATGCATAATAATGACATATAATGTGTATAAAACATGTGAGTATCATCATAAAAGTAGCATGGAACATAAGAAATTATAGATACGTTTGGGACGTATCAAGCATCCCCAAGCTTAGTTCCTACTCGCCCTCGAGTAGGTAAACGATAACAAAGATAATTTTCTTAAGTGA
Source organism: Lolium rigidum (assembly GCF_022539505.1). Lineage (NCBI taxonomy): Eukaryota > Viridiplantae > Streptophyta > Magnoliopsida > Poales > Poaceae > Lolium > Lolium rigidum. Next base: position 24,560 of record NW_025900342.1, read on the forward strand.
CATGCTATCATAATCTTGATCAATACTATTGTAAAGCATATGAGATGAATGCAGCGATTCGAAGCAATGATGAAGATAATGAGTAAAAAAATGAACCATATAGCAAAGACTCTTCATGAATAATACTTTCAAGACAAGCAAAAATAAGACTTGCATAAGAGTTACTCATAAAGCAATAAGTTCTTAGTAGAAAGCTTTGAAACAACACAAAGGAAGATATAAGTTTCAGCAATGGCTTTCAACTTCAACATATATATCTCATGGATAATTGTCAACATAAAGTAATATAACAAGTGCAATAGGTAAACATGTAAGAATCAATGCACACAGTTGATACAAGTGTTTGCTTCTGGGATAGAAAGAATAGGTAAACTGACTCAGCAATAAAGTAGAAGAATGACCCTTCGCAGAGGGAAGCATGGATTACTATATTTGTGCTAGAGCTTTTCATTTTGAAAACAAGAAACAATTTTGTCAACGGTAGTAATAAAGCATATGTGTTATGTATAAGATATCTTATAAGTTGCAAGCCTCATGCATAGTATACCAATAGTGCTCGCACCTTGTCCTAATTAGCTTGGATTAACATGGATTATCATTGCATAGCATATGTTTCAACCAAGTGTCACAAAGGGGTACCTCTATGCCGCATGTACAAAGGTCTAAGGAGAAAGCTCGCATTGGATTTCTCGCTTTTGATTATTCTCAACTTAGACATCCATACCGGGACAACATAGACAACGGATAATGGACTCCTCTTTAATGCATAAGCATTCAACAACAGTTAATATTCTCATAAGAGATTGAGGATTAGTTGTCCAAACTGAAACTTCCACCATGAATCATGGCTTTAGTTAGCGGCCCAATGTTCTTCTCTAACATTATGCATACTCAAACCATTTGATCATGAAAATCGACCTTACTTCATACAAGACGAACATGCATAGCAACTCACATGATATTCAACAAAGGTAAAAGTTGATGGCGTCCCCAGAAACATGGTTACCGCTCAACAAGCAACTTATTAAGAAATAAGACACATAAGTACATATTCTTCACCACAATAGTTTTTAAGGCTATTTTTCCCATGAGCTATATATTGCAAAGACAAAGAATAGAATTTTAAAGGTAGCACTCAAGTAATGTACTTTGGAATGGCAGAGAAATACCATGTAGTAGGTAGGTATGGTGAATGGCATGGTTTTTGGCTCAAGGATTTGGATGCACGAGAAGAATTCCTCTCAATACAAGGCTAGGCTAGCAAGGTTGTTTGAAGCAAACTCAAGTATAAAAGGTGCAGCAAAGCTCACATATGAACATATTGTAACTATTATAAGACTTTACATTGTCTCCTTGTTGTCAAACACCTTAACCAGAAAATATCTAGACTCTAGGGAAACTAGTCATGCAAACCAAATTTTAACAAGCTCTATGTAGTTATTCATTAATGGGTACAAGGTACATGATGCAAGAGCTTAAACATGATCTATATGAGCACAACAATTGCCAAGTATCACATTATTCAAGACATTATACCATTTATCACATGCGGCATTTTCCGTTTCCAACCATATAGCAATGAATGAAATAGTTCAACTTTCGCAATGAACATTAGAGATAAAGCTAAGAACACATGTGTTCATACGAAACAGCGGAGCGTGTCTCTCTCCCAAACAAAGAATGCTAGGATCCGATCTTATTCAAACAAAAACAAAAACAAACAGACGCTCCAAGTAAAGCACATAAGATGTGACGGAATAAAAATATAGTTTCACTAGAGGCGACCTGATAAGTTATCGATGAAGAAGGGATGCCTTGGGCATCCCCAAGCTTAGACGCTTGGGTCTTATTAAAATATGCAGGGATGAACCACGGGGGCATCCCCAAGCTTAGACTTTTCACTCTTCTTGATCATATTGTATCATCCTCCTCTCTTGACCCTTGAAAACTTCCTCCACACCAAACTCAAAACAAACTCATTAGAGGGTCAGTGCATAATTCATATATTAAGAGGTGATATAATCATTCTTAACACTTCTGGACATTGCACAAAGCAACTGAAAGTTAATGGAACAAAGAAATCCATCAAACATAGCAAAACAGGCAATGCGAAATAAAAGGCAGAATCTGTCAAAACAGAACAGTCCGTAAAGACAAATTTTTAAGAGGCACCAGACTTGCTCAGATGAAAATGCCCAAATTGAATGAAAGTTGCATACATATCCGAGGATCACGCACGTAAATTGGCAGATTTTTCCGAGTTACCTACAGAGAACCATACCCAAATTCGTGACGACAAGAAATCTGTTTTCTGCGCAGTAATCCAAATCTAGTATTGACTTTACTATCAAAGACTTTACTTGGCACAACAATGCAATAAAATAAAGATAAGGAGAGGTTGCTACAGTAATAACAACTTCCAAGACTCAAATATAAAACAAAAGTGCAGAAGTAAAATAATGGGTTGTCTCCCATAAGCGCTTTTCTTTAACGCCTTTCAGCTAGGCGCAGAAAGTGTGAATCAAGTGTTGTCAAGTGACGAAGCATCAACAGAGGGGTTTGGAGTTTTCTCAACTATGCATTTTATCTTATCTATGTAAGTTTCAGAGGCTCCTTTTTCATTATTCTTAGGCTTGCTATCCTCATCAAACAAATTTTCGGGAACAAGCCAACCATAGTTATTTTCTAGAGCTTCATGCATTCCTAGGAGCTTACAAGGTATTGTTGTCTTAATCTCCCCACCATCATTAACATTATTAGTGTACCTTATTCTATCCATGTCCATCTTTTCAAGGGTACTAGCAAAGTTGGTATAAGAGCCAAGCATCTTATATTTAATAAAGACCTTTCTAGCCTCTCTTGCTACACCACCAAATTCTTTAAGAAGGGTTTCTAAGACAAAATCTTTCTTTTCTCCTTCCTCCATATCACAGTGTAAGAAACATGTGTTGAATTATAGGATTGACATTAACAAATTTAGTTTCCAACATGTGTACTAAAGAAGCAACGAGCAATTTCATAAGTAGGAGCAAGTTCTACCAAGTGTCTATCTTCAAAATCTTCAGCTGTACTAACATGAGTGAAAAAATCTTCTATATTATCTCTCCCAATGATAGACCCACGTCCTACCAGTATGTCTTTTAGAGTGTACTTAGGAGAAAACATGATGAAATAAACAAAAGATAAATAAAGTAAATGCAAGTAACTAATTTTTTTGTGTTTTTGATATAGAGAACAAGACAGTAAATAATGTAAAACTAGCAACTAATTTTTTTGTGTTTTTTATATAAAGAGCAAACAAAGCAGTAAATAAAATAAAGTAAAGCAAAGCAAGACAAAAACAAAGTAAAGAGATTGGATGTGGGAGACTCCCCTTGCAGCGTGTCTTGATCTCCCCGGCAACGGCGCCAGAAAATATGCTTGATGCGTGCAGTTAACACACGTCCGTTGGGAACCCCAAGAGGAAGGTGTGATGCGTACGGTAGCAAGATTTCCCTCGAAAGAAACCAAGGTTTATCGAACCAGTAGGAGCCAAGAAGCACGTTGAAGGTTGATGGCGGCGAAGTGTAGTGCGGCGCAACACCAGGGATTCCGGGGCCAACGTGGAACCTGCACAACACAATCAAAGTACTTTGCCCCAACGTAACAGTGAGGTTGTCAATCTCACCGGCTTGCTGTAAACAAAGGATTAAACGTATTGTGTGGAAGATGATTGTTTGCGAAGAACAGTAAAGAACAATTGCAGTAGATTGTATTTCAGATGTAAAGAATAGGACCGGGGTCCACAGTTCACTAGTGGTGTCTCTCCCATAAGATAAACAGATGTTGGGTGAACAAATTACAGTTGGTCAATTGACAAATAAAGAAGGCATAACAATGCACATACATATATCATGATGAGTACTATGAGATTTAATCAGGGCATTACGACAAAGTACATAGACCGCTATCCGAGCATGCATCTATGCCTAAAAAGTCCACCTTCGGAGTTATCATCCGAACCCCTTCCCAGTATTAAGTTTCAAACAACAGACAATTGCATTAAGTATGGTGCGTAATGTAATCAACACAAATATCCTTAGATAAAGCATCGATGTTTTATCCCTAGTGGCAACAACACATCCACAACCTTAGAACTTTCTGTCACTGTCCCAGATTTAATGGAGGCATGAACCCACTATCGAGCATAAATACTCCCTCTTGGAGTCACAAGTATCAACTTGGCCGAGCCTCTACTAGCAACGGAGAGCATGCAAGAACATAAATAACATATATGATAGATTGATAATCAACTTGACATAGTATTCAATATTCATCGGATCCCAACAAACACAACATGTAGCATTACAAATAGATGATCTTGATCATGATAGGCAGCTCACAAGATCTAACATGATAGCACAATGAGGAGAAGACAACCATCTAGCTACTGCTATGGACCCATAGTCCAGGGGTGGACTACTCACACATCGATCCGGAGGCGATCATGGCGATGAAGAGACCTCCAGGAGATGATTCCCCTCTCCGGCAGGGTGCCGGAGGCGATCTCCTGAATCCCCGAGATGGGATTGGCGGCGGCGGCGTCTCTGGAAGGTTTTCCGTATCGTGGCTCTCGGTACTGGGGTATTCGCGACGAAGGCTTTAAGTATGCGGAAGGGCAGGTCAGGGGGCGTCACGAGGGGCCCACAAGCTAGGGCCGCGCGGCCAGCACCTGGGCCGCGCCGCCCTAGTGTGTCGCCGCCTCGTGGCCCCACTTCGTTTCCTCTTCGGACTTCTGGAAGCTTCGTGGAAAAATAGGACCCTGAGCGTTGATTTCGTCCAATTCCGAGAATATTTCCTTACTAGGATTTCTGAAACCAAAAATAGCAGAAAATAGCAACTGGCTCTTCGGCATCTCGTCAACAGGTTAGTGCCGGAAAATGCATAATAATGACATATAATGTGTATAAAACATGTGAGTATCATCATAAAAGTAGCATGGAACATAAGAAATTATAGATACGTTTGGGACGTATCACTGTGGTATACCCTATTCGCTATAACCCTGACAAACGCCGCGCTACATGATCAGACGACGAACATTAGTTGCCTTAGTTGGTGTGTGTGTGCACGTTGGAACTATCCCGTACCATCCTATGTACTACCATGCATAACACAAAACTATGTCCGAGTGATCTTTTTTGTGCACACTTTTTAGTCTGTCGTTTTTATATTCACAACTCATTTAACTACTAGAAATACTATCATCAAAATATGACATAACACATCGCGGGTGCGTTCGGGTGTGTAAGGTACCCCTTTTGGTTTGGCTAGGGGTGTAAGGTACCCCTTTTGGTTTGGCTAGGGAACACGTGAACACTCCAAAGTCCACCACCTCAGGCCAACACATAGGAACACAACGATTTTTTACCCAGGTCCAGACCGCTCTTGTGAGATAACAACCATACTTCATGCTATCTGGATTGCTTAGGGGTGAACTGGAGGGTTTGCATAGGTGGAAATGCCGAGCTCTCATTCCTAGGTAATAAGGATGGAAAAAGGTCTGGTTATGCTTTTCTTTTCCTTCCCGAAAGTCCAGAGAGGTTTTTAGTTGTCATGGACTTCCTTTTATACGAGACAAGGGGTTACCACATTGGCCCTGCTACATGTTGCACTGCACACGACGCGTGGGAGAGTTGTGTGGCAAGGATCCTGGGGTGGTAGCTAGCTAGGTGCATTGCAGATGAGTCGTCAAGTGGGCAGAGCAGCTGCCAGCATGGATAAGATGGCCATGTCTCGTCCCATCTTGTCAGCTCCCTGTGCAGGGAGCAGTGTAGCTATGTAAGAGGCAACACACAACATAGAGTAGGGGAAGCAACGTCATGCGTCCAGCTTGCCAACGATTGTTCGAGCCATCGAAACGGCGTGGGGGGGGGGGACTCTAGTCGAGCGTCGCCAAGGGGCGCTTATGGTTGGCTTGCCAACGAAGCCTCGACACGCCGAGAAAGTGGCGGTACGGGGGTGGGGGAGTTCTCTCTTTTGTCCACCTTGAAGATATAGATCTTGAGCGTGTGTGTGCAAGATCTACACCTTCAAGGTGTTCCTAGTAGACACACTCGCCTTCTTCCATTTGGAGACGGTGGTCGAGGTCATCGGTTGCACGGAAGCATGGTACCCATGGTTCCCATGGTCCTGATAGTAACCCCGGGGGTGGGGAAGACTGTGATGCCTCCACTACGGAAAGAACACCCAAAGCAAGGCGTGGACCAACGTCACCTCTTGTTGTGTGTTTGTTTGTTGGACGTGACGAGTAGCCTGATTGGACATCCATGTTTCCCGCGAGAAGCGAGATCGTCTGAGTTAATGAGAGGAATTGGCAAGGCGCGTAAGTTGAATTCTAGAAGTGAAGCTGCCATGCCCCCCCCCTCGACCGTTGATCTCTTTTAAGGAGGGGCGACTAGGTGGTTCCCCTTCATCTTCTTCCTTCTTTTGTATTGTGATCTCGTGATGCTTGATCTCTGAGTTGTTCTGAGGCCTTGTTACGAATAGCGAACAGATTGTGGGGGCCAAACAAGAAAACATGGCGGTCGTTGCGGTTCCTCCACCACCACTAGAATACATTACCCCAAAGGACAAGAAAAGGCATAAAAAGTAACCAAAGTTAGCGAGAAGAGCAATAACACAATTAAAGAGGTGGGATCCCAGGCGAGCTTGGCATACAATAGGGTATGGAAATGCGTTTGTTGTAAGTCTGGTCATCGTGGTGGCCTAGGGATCTTAAATAAAGGTGGATATTTTACCCTACTCGCGATATCAAATTGATGAAATCGTTACACGGAGACACGTGGGTCATCGTGGAGGCTAACTTGCATGTATGTGAATCTCGGGCCATTGTAAGGGTACATTGCCCCTATGTGCGGTTTTGGTAATTAGTGACAATCTCTATGGACTAATATTTTCGTTGAGTTTATATGAAGAAACCTTGAGTATTGACATCAAGATCATCGATTTAAAGAGAACAATATGATATAATCAAGAAGAAGAAATGAAGATGGTGACAAAGGGTTAACCTTGTCAATGCCCATAATGATGAACTTGGGTTTCTAGGAAGGAGAATACTGGAGAATCAACAAACCGATCAGCTAAACTAGGCAATCGACGAAAACTATGATCAAGGGCTAAATCACCGAGATTGTATTACTCAAGATCTAGGGTTACCGGGTGTATCATGTGATTGAATCTATCCCCCTTGGTGGATCCTCCTAGCCCTTATATAGTGGGCTAGGCTTCAGAGTCTACCTCGAGGTCGTTTACATCGTGTATGTCGGTTTACCCGATATGGGCCTAACTTTCCTATTTTACATAATGTTTGTGCTACGGTTTCATGTAGATTTCTTCATGGGCCTTCACCTATTCCTTCCTTGACTTTGCACCAGGGATGTTAATACTGGGTACCCGATATGGTATACCCATGTCAGATGGAGTTCTTATGTGTAAATCAATTTTATCCATGCTCTATCTTATGTGTTAATTAAGCAATGGATGATCAAGATCTTAAGAGTTTGATTTTAAGAGAAGAATTCAAGATATGGATCTATACCGGTGTCATAATAGACTCGTGAGTTGGGCTATGGTTGACCAAGATTTAGAGCATGCGATCAAATAAAGAGTTTTTTGTGTACCTCAAGATATTATGATAAAGCTTGAGGAGATACAAGGTTGACCAAACTAAGAGAAAATATTATATTGAAGTTGGTTAACACATGAGGCATAAATATCGTAGCGATCATGTGGTATGGTAATCTTTGTCAATTATGCTTTGTGAACTAACTCATCATATTTGTGCATTTGTGTCGTCTATCTGGGTTAGGTATTTTCCGTGGGCATGCATCAAAGCGAAATCTCATATAGCCCATGAGAGAATGACATCTAGTGGTGATCGTCATCAAGGTTGAGAAGGGTAACTTCAAGATGAGCATATCGATAACATCATATCTGAAGCTTGCCGTCCATTTGATGATAATGGACAAGATATACCTTTATGAAGCTATCACATAGTGGTTTATGGGGAAGCAAATTATGCGTCTTCATGAAGCAACAATGATCAAGTAAAGCATTCTGGCTCGTTGTCATCAAGATCAAGCGGGATGTGCAAGCCAAATGTATGGCTTTTATAGGTTTTCCTTTTTTCGGTCTCAAGGTGTTTGCTGGGAGATCGGGTTATAGGATAGATAGTTGCACTATCAAGAGAGGATTTCGGTCAAGAATAGTTTCTCAATTCTTTTTTGTTCTTTGAATTGTAGTTAAATAAATATCCATATATTGTCGCAAGGAATACCATATTATGATCCTTTACCAGATCTGGTATTTGGTCCTCGCTTAAGGTGTTATTGTAATCATTCTAGTTCCATTTAATTTAATCCATAGATCAAATCACCTCTACAAGGTTTTAGTAAAGATCACATTGACTTGATGATCTACTTCAGTTCCATAAATTCAAGTAAAATTTCAGTTGTGACAAGTTTTAATTAAAAGAGCGAAAATTTCCCGAATTTTCTATACATGAATGCAGTTCATATATATGTATTCTTTTTTTGTAGCCTTTAATCCTGAGATGTTACAGTATACCCTAGTGGCAGTTCATGGGAATCCATCTTCTTTTTTCAAGAACACGCGCGAGAACCGTATGTCTTCTATATTAAGATTGAGAGGGAAACATCATATACAAGAGTTTAGAGGCTGTGATCACATGCGATCCAGCCTCAACCACAGACGGAAGCTAAACCCTAGGGGACTACTCTCCTATCACCTCCACTCCACACAGAATCCGTCTTCTCTGTTTGTGATTTTCGCCGAGATCGCATTGGCCGTGGAACTTGCATTTGAGAGGCTGTATACTTTACTTGAGGCCGCCAAGATGATCCGTCCCCGTGTACCTTCCGCTGGCAAGAAGGCGTATTCGTGTCCGAAGTCTAAACCCACGGCCTCAATGATTCTTTGCCTGTCAACGTGTTGCAGCTTGGACTCATGGAGGCAGGCCAAAGTGGCAGAGGCTCCCGGCGGCCCTTCTTGGCTTTCTTGATTACCAGCGCCAACTCTTCTGATGGTATTTGTGCAAACATTTTGAGTTGATTCAATAAAGGGTGGAGAGTTCTCAAAAAAAAAAACTTACGACTCATGAACCATCAAGGTCAGCATCTTAGAATGGATACAGAAATACAAAATTTGGCTTTGCACACACAACCGTACTATGTACATCGTGATCGATGTCTCAAGACAACTAACGATGGGATATTCACCTTGGCTCATAGGAGCATTTGCTCCCACTATGTGAATCTAGATTTTGAAGTGTCAAAAAATTCTAAAGTAAAATTTTTCATGTACATCTACACATTTTATGTTCGTGCACAAATTTTCAAAAGAAACTAAAAAAAATTGCGGCTCCTGTAAAAAAGACAAATTTTGATGCTATAACACGACTACGTACAGGACATTTTTTTGTCTTTTATGTACACGCCATATAAAATATTTTTTCTCCATAAAAACTTGTGCACTAACAAAGAATGTCACGATGTACACCAAAAAAATTCTGTCAGAATTTTTTGACATTTTTAAAATTGTTTTTTAATTATTTTGTATAATGGGAGCATTTGCTCCTATGAGCCAAAACGCCACCTCCACTAACGAT
>NW_025900343.1:0-11107 GCF_022539505.1 Lolium rigidum
CGATGATGGTACCCGGGGTTTACTGAAGGCCCACTACCCGAAGAATAAGAAGGTTCGGAAGCCCAAGACATTGTTAAGGAAAACTAGAGTTGTAATAGGAAGCATTATTTGTAATCTTGCGGGAGGAATTAGAAACCTACTCGGACTCTGTAACTTGTACAATACGAAACCCTCGGCTCCACCTCCTATATAAAGGGGAGTCGAGGGACGCAGAAAGGATCGAATCATTGTCTCTCAAACCCTAGTTTTTACATCGTCGAGTACTTTTCGGCTGAAACCTTCGAGATCTACTTGCCCTCTACATCTAGCAAAACCCTAGTCTACAATCTGTAGGCATTGACAAGTTAATCCCTTGTCAGGAAGAAAGGGCTGTTTATAGCTAGGGAGCAAATATACCCGTTGGGGGAAAAACACACTTAAAATCGCAGAAAAATGGGCAAGCAAAACGGCCCAGCCGGCTGCCAGGCCGGCCGACCGGAGCAGCAGCCGGCCAGGCCGGTCAGCAGCCCGGTCGGACCGGCCCACCAGCCGGGCGGGGCACAAGCCGCACTGTGCGGCAGAAAACGCAAGGGGCGCGCGGGGCGAGCGGCCTAGCTGGGCGAAGCAGCGCGCGGGCGAGCAGGACGCGTGGGCGGCGGCGGCCCAGTAGCGCGCGAGCGGCCAAGAGGGCAGGCCGCGCGGGCGGTGGCGGCCCAGTATCGCGCGTGAGAATGAGGCGGCCCAGCTGGGGCGGGTGCCCGGTCAGGCCGGGGGCAGCGCCGGGCAGGCCGGTCACGGACCGGGCCAGCCACCGGTCGTGGGCCAAAAGGCCCCTGGAGGCGGCCCGGATGGCACCAGCGCCGGACCCGGTCGCGGACCGGGTGGGCCGGTGGCTGGGCCGGTCGGCCGGCCGGCTCCCTCCCCTTTTCTCTTTTTTCTTTTTTATTCTTTTCTCCTCTTTCCTTTTTCTTTAATAACTATTGCTCCCGAACTCCGATTGACATGAAACCAATTTTGTTGGAAAGATAACGACGAATAGAACCCCAGCAAGAAATTTGGAGACTCCTCACAGAATATTTTAGATGATTTTAGAGAGGGAGTCTTCCACCGTCAAGAAACGGTGAAGACGTCCAAACTCGAAAACGCAATAGAAGATGCATGCGGATTCCGTTTTCGATGAACTTGGGTTTGTTGTAAAGCTAGCAACAAGCTCAAGAACCTCACACAGATAAACACCAAGAAGCAATAAGGATATGCAAAGGATTGAGCTCCCTAAGACGATGTGATCAAGTTACCCAACCGAAAGCCCCTCTTAATAGTGCGGCTATGTATCCTATAATCCGGTCTCCCATCAACCACCTTGAGACCGGTAAAAGGAAAACCTATCAAGGTCATACCTTTGCCTTGCGCATCCCGCTTGATCTTGATGATAACTCTTCAAGCTCTACACAAGCCGGAATGCCTCACTTGATCAATGTTGCTTTGTGAAGACTCACAAATGCTCCCCCATACACTATGATGGGAAAGCTCCATTGATGCACATCTTCACATGTCCATTATCACCAAATGGACGGCAAGCTTCAAGCTTGTGATCCACTCAAGATGCTCATCTTGAACTTGCCCAACTCAATCCTTGTATCTTCTCATACTCACATAAGATAGAGCATGGCAAATATTGAGTTCCACATAAGAACTCCATCTTCATTTCTTCTTCTTGATCATATCACATATATATCTTCATACCGATGATCTTGATGCTAATACACAAGATATACCTTTATCTTCATGGCATCCATACTTGAATCCAACACATGGAGTACAAGTAGTACCTATGGAATATTCCTTCATATAAACTCAATGAAAACATTAGTCCATAGGGGTTGTCATTAATTACCAAAACCACACATAGGGGCAATGTACCCTTACAGATTGCGACTGCAATCGAACAACACGCTCTCGACTGTCTCCGTGTCGCTACCGAAAGTTTGGGCTGTAAGTGTCTATCCATCCATCGATTTTTATCGAAGCTTGAATATCTTTTAACTGATTTTTGCCTCTCGACGGTCGCAGCTCCTGACGAATCAGAGGAGAACAAGAGGATCCATGAAAAGATCGAAGCGATGGCCGATGTCGCTCACCCAAAGCATGAGTTGTGGTCCAATCGACCGAAGGCTGTTGCCGTGGCCAAATTCGAACATCGGGAAGAGAAGGTGCACTATTACTTCGACAAGTTCAATGCTCATCTCTCGATGGTCTGGAGAACATTGTTTCCTCTGGACCAAGCACCCGAAACTTTGTCTGCCTTGTTTACTAGGTTCAAGACCCCTGAAAGGATTCGACTGTTGGTGCAAAAAGAGCTCCTGGCCGGCGCTGAACTTGCCCTTGCTTCAGTATTGGCGTGTCACCCGACCTTAGATTTGGAGGCCATAGCAAACACCAATAGGAGTTTAGACCAGTATTACGATATTGCTAGAAACAATGCGTATACTATCATCTCTCGGATGGAAACATGTATTGAGAGGGATCTGAAGGCCCGAGAGGACCAGAGAAACATGCCATGAATTTACGCATTCATATGTATCTAATGACCTTGTACCTGCAAGGGGTAATCTCATATAAATTTAATGTGTGTTTTGTACATCATGTACTTTTGGTGAATTTGCTAATTCGATTGATAATTTTTCTGTCGGGGGCGGCTGAGTGATCAGGTCAACCTGCTCACCCGACGACTCCGTTGTAATTGCAAGTTTATTGCGGAGTCGATACGTAAGTTCTGTAAGAGCGACACCCGTCGAATAATCGAGGGATTTAGGCGCTTGGCTTCGTCACACGGTGCACCGGTTTGAGCCTTGTTTGTGATAGTAGGTCCATCGTCTGCAGCGCTCGCTTATTTTCTCGAGGCTTGGATGGGTTGTTGTGTGTCATTAACCTTAGCTCCCGATGGGAGTATTTAATTAACGACACTATGCGGGCGTGTTTCTGGCTAGTGCTCCCGATGGGAGTAAGAGCCAATGACAAGGGCCCCAAACAATTTGTTCGGATGATGAGGCCTGGAACAATAAAGGTAGAAAACCTGATCAGAATTTTATTCATAACATAAGACAAGCTTTAGGAGCTGCCGAATAACATGAGGGGGATAATTATATCCTATGCATAGAACCGCCGCAAATGTGCGACGTTCCATGGGTTTTCAACGTCTTTTCCCAAAGTTGGATTCTTGAGCTGGTAAGCTCCTCCTGGTATCACTTTAGTGATGATGAACGGCCCTTCCCATGGAGATTCGAGCTTCAAAGGTCTCTCTTGCTTCAGCCGCAATACCATGTCTCCGACATTGAAGCTTCGACTGCGTATTCGTCGACTGTGGTAATTTCTTAACGCCTGCTGATACACCGTTGTTCTTGCCAAGGCAATATCCCGAGCTTCGTCAAGGAGATCCACGGCATCCTGCAGCGCGCTGTTGGAAGTAGCTTCCGTGTACGCGGTCACCCGAGGGGCTTCGAACCGAACATCGGCTGGCAAAACTGCTTCGGCTCCGTATACCAAGAAGAACGGGGTATACTGGGTTGATCTATTGGGCGTAGTACGCAAACTCCACAGCACAGATGGTAATTCTTCGACCCATGCTCCAGCTGCACCCGTGAGGCGTTTCTTGAGACCGTCTCCGATGAGACCATTGATCCTTTCGACCTGGCCGTTTGTCTGGGGATGTGCCACCGATGCAAATTTTAGCTTGATGCCACCATCGCTGCAAAACTTCCGGAACTTTTTGGAGTCAAAATTAGTTCCATTGTCGGTGACGATGCTGTGAGGCATGCCGAACCGACAGGTTATTCCCCGGAAGAACTCAACAGCAGTTTCGGCTTTCTGATTTCGAACAGGTACAACCTCGTCCATTTGGTAAACTTGTCGACTGCAACGAGAAGGTACGTGTGACCTCCAGGCGATGATCTGGGCAATGGTCCGACTTGGTCGAGTCCCCATTGTGCGAAGGGCCATGCGAGGGGTATCGTCATTAGATCTGTTGCGGGAGCGTGCGGTTTAGGTGCAAAACGCTGACAAGGATCGCACTTCCGAACCAGGTCCCGAGCATCCGACGTTGTTGTTGGCCAGTAAAATCCTGCTCTGAAGGCTTTCGCCACAAGTGCCCTGCTGCTTGCATGGTGTCCACAGGTTGTATCTCGCGTAACAGAGCTTTTCCATCGTCGATGGCAATGCACCTTTGAAAGATGCCGGAGATACTACGCTTGTATAGTTCTCCGTTTACCACAGTGAAAGCTTTTGAACGTCGCACAATTCGTCTGGCTTCCACTGGGTCCTCTGGTAGCTTTTGTTCTATCAAGTATGCCAGGAAGGGTTTGGTCCATAGGGGTTCAAGGAGGAGGACCTGCTCTGCAGACTGAGGTGGAGTTCCTTCATTAGTTTGCTGCAGACCTGCTTCGGGATCATCAGCCGATGATTTTGGAGATGCCGATGCTTTCTCCTTTATCGATCGTTGCGTGATGACTTCGTAGAATACTCCATCTGGAATAGGAGAGCACGTGGATCCAATGTTTGCCAGAGCGTCGGCTTCCTCGTTGCTGGCTCTGCCGATCTGCTTAAGTTCGCACCCTTCAAACTTGGCTTCCATATTCTGGTATAACTGATGGTAGGCAATCATGTTATCGCTGACCGCGTCGCATAAGTTCATCGACTGCTGTACTACCAGGTTCGAGTCTCCATAAATTTCCAGGCGAGTTGCTCCACATGCCTTTGCCATCTTCATTCCGTGCAGCAATGCTTCGTATTTTGCTTCATTATTTGTCGGTAAAGAGAAATTCATGCGCAGAATGTATTTCATCTTGTCTCCTTGTGGAGATATCAATATCACCCCTGCTCCTGCGCCTGTACTCCGCTTTGATCCGTCAAAGTACATTGTCCATGAACCAGACATATCGTATGCTGCTGGCGTCTGCGACTGGATCCAATCTGCCACGAAGTCTAGGAGGATTTGGGATTTTATCGCCGTTCGGTTGACATAGGTTATGTCGTGAGGTGCTATCTCGATGGCCCATTGGGACACTCGACCCGTCGCTTCTGGGTTAGTAAGTATATTTTTCAACGGTGCTTCGCTTACCACGATGATCGGATGCTCCGTGAAATAATGGCGCAGCTTACGAGCTGTCCTCCTTACCGCACATGCTAGCTTCTGGTGATGAGGGTATCTATGTTTTGCTGGCGTGAGTACTTCGCTGAGGTAGTAGACCGGTCTCTGCATGCCATGGACTCTTCCTGCGTCTTCCCGTTCGACAACTAGGACGCTGCTGAAGACTTGCACCGTTGCCGCGCTATGTACATGAGCAGTGTTTCCTTTTCATGCGGTGTTACGAGCACCGGAGATGTCGACAAGATCCTCTTTAGATTGTCGAAAGATTCTTGCGCCTCATCGGTCCACTCGAACTTTTCTGACTTTTTCATCAGGTTGTAGAAGGGCAGAGCTTTCTCTCCTAGCTTGTCAATAAATCTGCTGAGTGCTGCCAATCGTCCTGCCAATTGCTGCACTTGATGCAAATTCTTTGGCGGCTCCATGTCGAGAATAGCTTTGATCTTTAAGGGGTTTGCCTCTATCCCTCTGGCTGAGATGAAGTACCCGAGTACTTGTCCTCCTGGCACCCCGAAGAAATATTTCTTCGGGTTCAGCTTGATTTTATACCTGTCGAGATTGTCGAAGGTTTCCCGCAAATCGTCGATGAGTCTAGCGGCGTGCTTTGTCTTCACCACGATATCATCAATGTAGACCTCGATATTCCTTCCAATCTGCTCTCCAAGGTAGGCTTGCATACATCGCTGATAAGTTGCTCCTGCATTTTTCAACCCGAAAGTCATGACGTTGTAACAGAAAACACCGTGTGGGGTGATGAATGCAGTCAACTCTTGGTCCTCCTTCTTGAGCTTGATCTAGTTGTACCCGGAGTACGCATCGAGAAAAGAGAGACGATCACATCCTGCTGTGGAGTCGACTATCTGATCGATTCGAGGCAAGGGGAAGTGATCCTTAGGGCAGTGCTTGTTGAGGCTCGTGTAATCGATACACATGCGAAGAGCGGTTGTGTCTTTCTTTGGTACCATGACTGGATTGGCCACCCACTCGGCTTCCTTGAGCTCCCGAATGAATCCGGCCTTGCGGAGCCGACTAACTTCTTCGCCGATGGCCTTTCTCTTCGGCTCTGAAAACCGGCGCATCGACTGTTGTACTGGTTTGGCTTTTGGGTCAACATTGAGGGCGTGCTCAGCGAGTTCCCTGGGAATACCTGACATGTCGGATGGTTCCCATGCAAATATTTCCTAGCGCTCACGGAGGAACTCGATGAGCGCGCTTTCCTATGCGACAGTGAGGTCTGCCGAAGTATTGACTGTCTTCTTCGGGTCAGAGGGATGCACCTGCTGTTTCTTTGCTTCCTTCGCGACGTCAAATTCGTCAGATCTTACATTGCGATTGTCTGTTGGTGGTTGTGCGTGGTCCGTAACAGCGTCAACCGCATTAAGTTCTTCCTTCGCCCCGAATTTTGAGGCGATCTTTTGGAAATCTCTGTCGCAGCTGTCTGAGCGGGAGAAGCTTCCATGGACGGTTAGAGCTATCCCATTATTGCCCGCATCTTCAACTTCAGGTACGCATAATGGGGAACTACCATAAACTTAGCAAACGCTGGTCTGCCGAGGATGGCATGATACTGAGATTCCCAATCAACCACTTCGAACTCGATTTTTTCCTTTCTAAAGTTGCTAGGTGTGCCGAAAACTACATCTAGTGATATTTTACCAAGGGAATAAGCGGGTCGAGTCGGTATGATGCCGTGGAATCCCGTGTCAACCTCTCTGCATGTCGACTGTTAGGCCCATTGCTTTCATCGTGCTGGCAAATAGCAGATTCGGACCACTTCCTCCATCCATGAATACCTTGCTCATATTATATCCTCCAATCTGTGCTTCAAGAACCAGGGCTGCGTGGCCAGGCCTTGGGACGGCCTTCGGGTGATCTGCCTTGCTAAAATATATGCTTTGGTCTGACCAGTCAATGTATTCGGGTGTGTCGATCATGGCAACTTCTGCGTACTTTACTTCCCGCGAAAATATCTTAAATTCTCTCTTTGAAAAACTGGTCTTATGGATCATGCTGACCTGTCCGCGAGATTCTGGAAACACTTCGGTTGGTGCGTACTGGTCTCCTCCTCCCGCTGGTACGTATGGCTCTGGTATATATGGCTCCGGCGGATAACTGTAGGATGCCGCTCTCCTCTCCATCGTGTGAACTCTTGTCGTGGCTTCAGCCCTGAGGTCATCGCAGAACTGTCGGATCTCAAGGAACTGCCGACAGTTTCTGAGCAGATGACTGGATTTTTCAAGACAATCCTTTGGATCGATGTAGGAGTGTAGGTAACACGGTGCTTCAAGTTGCTCCGTGGCTGATATGTAAGGCGTGCGAAGGCGATTCTTGCTTGATTGAATGCTGTGGCATCCTCGTTCGTACTGTCGAGGACGAGTCATGATTTGCTCTTCTTCTTCGCGACGTGAATCTCTTCGTCTTTTCCTTTCCTCCTCTATGGCGCCAAAGCTGCTTCGGCTGCCCTCTCCCGCACTCCTGGACAGGACCGCCAAAGTCGCTGCTGGCGTGATGTCTCCTGGAACCGAAGTTCTTGGGCTTGATGCATTTGAACTAGGGAGGCGAAGAAACCCTCTGGAATCGACGATGAAGTGAACACCGCCGAAAGTGGTATCCATGTTGCCGCGCGATCCTTCAGAGGTCGGATGTGATGCCTCTGTGCGTTGTACGAACTCGAATGATCCACATCGAACTGAATCATTCCGATCCGGCGGGGTCGGTGACTCCAGCGTGAACGCTGCAGATGTGACTGGAACTGCCGATGACCTGCCTTGTGCCGACAGTCTTCCCACAGATGGCGCCAATTGACGAGGGTGATCATCGGCAATGCCCTCCGATTGGGGCTTAGGGTTGATGGAATCCTGTAGGCTGACACGAGACATCGGTTAATAGACAAGCGGGGAGAGCAATTTACCCAGGTTCGGGGCCCTCGATGAGGTAAAACCCTTACGTCATGCCTGTCTGATCTTGATTATAAAAATATCGGGTTACAATGGGGTGCCGGAGGTTTCGGCCGTGTTCTCGTCGAGAGGCTAAGTGCTGTGGCGGCCTAGCTCTGAACTTATGGTGACTAAAGTTGCTAAGATTGATTGTGTCCCTCGGCAGCCCCTCTCCTGGCCCTTATAAAGGGGGCCAGGTCCCAAGAGATCTGCACGGGTACGACTAGGTTTACAAGAGACCTAGTCCTAAACTTTCCTTGTTCGGTTCCTCTCCGTCTTGTTCTTCAAGGAATCTTCTTCGGCACCGACCTAGTGGCCCACCTCGCCATCGGCTGTCTTCATGGGCCTCCAGTTGGGCTGTATAGGATAGGGCAATAACAGTTACCCGAAGGGTAATGCCCACGTCATCACATTTATGATTAATCATGCTCAGATCTCCTTATCCTTAAGTTGCATACCGGGACTGTTATTGACCAACCACTTTCTCACTTGGGCGGTACATTCTAGGACGATCACGTCTCTAAACATGCTCCATAATTAGAATTTTATATATTAAATTTATATCCATTGTAACTATTAGTTGATGGATCTTCACTCTATCACCTATTATTTACTATTACACTCAAGGTGCTCCACAAACCAATAGATTATGCAGACTTATTGTTTGTGTACACTTGATGTGTCTGAATCATTTGTGTTGCACGCACTTCGCACATCGCGATTCATCCATGAAAGAGGTGGCAACCATGGCTCTATTCATGCTATTGTCGTTATATCGAGTTCATTTCTGAATTCTTTGGTTGCTACTATTTCGCCGCAACGCGCAGGGTTTTATCTAGTTATAAAAAAACAAAGGATCCTTACATAGTTACATGCTACTACAACTCTTTGGAGATAACACACATAAATGTATTATGCTGCCATAGAGATTAGGTTGTTGAGAAGTAAAATTTCCAGAAAAAGGATAGTCTCCGAGTGAAGTACAGAAAAATGAATTACCTTCTTGAGTTTGATATTGTACAAAATCTCCGTCCTCGCATTTAACCTGAAATAAGTAAGAAAAATAGCTTAGGTAGAATATTAGATCGTCACTGCAAAACTTGCGTATGCAGTATCTAACAATTTGTCCATATAGATTATTCCCAGTGAATTTACAGGCGAACATACTTGCATAACCTGAGCTACTGAACTTCACGACTTTCAAGATATACATTCCGCTGTTCTGACTCGCAAAATTTGTTTGTCAATGCGAAAACACAGAAGTTGAGCATGTAACTGCAAAGAAGATTCAGGTCGATTCCATTTCTTCCGTTTCACCATCTCCTGCAAGTCCACTGGATAGCACATCTTGATGTGCTCACCAGACTACACATTTTCCGCCAGGATCAAGTTCACAGTCTCTGTCGGGTGGAATTCATCCCACCACACATGGCTTGACGCATCGCTTCACGCCATGTGTTGAAGAACGCATATGAATAGGCCTCCATGCTTGCCTAGCCCACAACAAGCATCAGTGGTGGTCGGAAAATCTGCATGTTGCAATTCCATCAAAACTGAAGCCTTTTGCAAGGATATCACACAATTTAAATGCAGAACTAATGATGTATTTGCTCACCATAGCGGTCACGGTTCTCTAGAATGTCCACTAACCCCTCGAATGTATCACAGCAACTGATCATGGAATCTGGGTACTGGCGAATGAACTCACTGGACATGTATCTCAGGCCATAGTTGAACTCGATCACAACGTTGTTGATGTAGTCGATGCATTCCCCATTTTGACAGCCGTAATCCGAAAGGAAGTGAGGTGCACAACCAACAGGAGGAAGGCCCATCAGCACGATCTTGCAAACATTGATATTCTGTATAAACAATAATCATCAGAAGTGGGAGAAGATCACAAGTAAACAGCTACTTTACATCAGCATATGCATGACATTATGTAATGAGATCAATGGAAATTTCTGCATTCGAGTGGAAGCATACAACAAACTACAGGTATGTGCAAATTCAATCACCATGCATCACATGCTCTTCTTAAGGCAACACCACGAACATTATCGTAAGATTGATACTGGGACAGGTGAGAGGAGAACATACCAGCTCAGAACCACTGCTGGAGAGAATACCGGCTGCCGCAAAAGCGTAGTTGATGCCTTGGATCATTCCATCAATGCTGCTGAGGCCAACACCGCAGACGCCCATTCGCATGCTCTGCTCGAGGTACGGAGGCACGAAGGGAAGCCCCAGCATCTCCGCTGTAGTAAATCCTAGCTCCGCATGCTCCAACCCTGTCCATGGCAAGCACAACATAGCCACTGCCAGCAACCAGACCTACATGTATTCAGAACCGACAATATGAGTGCCAGTTTTAATCTAGTCCTTTGTTATCGAATTGCCCAAAACGCAGCAGTACCTAGAGTACTAATTTCTGAAAGAAATCCATTGATATACCATCTACAGAAAATGTTCAAGTTACCTTCAAGTGTACCTCATCAAATTTTGGAGATCTCAAAACCGTCAAGATCCGCAAGCCTCTCTTCTCGGTAGATTGGAGAGCAGTTCTCCAGCAGCGCCGCCATTACTCCCATGAGTCCGCACCCAGCGTGGCTCCACGGTGCCCCTTCCCAGGACCACGACGCTGTCCTAGACCTCGGCGCCGGTCACCCCAGACCCTGCCATGAAGGACGATGGGGATGCGGCAGACGCATGTGTCAATGGATAGGATTTTCGTGAGGCGATGAGGGGGCGGTTGATTCATGGAGTTCCAGAACCGTATCCCCGCCGCCGCCCCCCCATGCCCGCTGAGGCAAAGGATTGGCGCTGGCAGCTGGGGCCTGGTGGCGCAGAGCAGTTCTGTGCTCGGGGGCATGGCGGCTAGGGTTGGACGGTCGCGATGGGCCTGGCCCAGCTTGGCGCATGCGGGCTGGAACTATCCATGTAGGGACGACGAAAGATTTAGGCATAGTGGGAGGTGGGCAGAATAGGGAACACATTCGTCCTTTTTAAGTAGTGTAGATGTAGATTCTTGCTGGTCCTTGATGCGTGTAAT
>NW_025900344.1:0-10921 GCF_022539505.1 Lolium rigidum
TACCACAAAAGGGTGCTTTCTCTACAATAGCTATATGAGATAGATCAAGAGAAAAATCATAATCTTTATCCTTAATGCATATAGGAGATGTGGCAAATTTAGGATCAGGAGATAACTTATGTCTAACAGTATATTGTGTGAGAAACTTTTTAATTTTGCTTGCATCAGCGGTAGCATTGCATCTATTAATAAAATCATCATTAAGCTCCACATAATCTTCATCGGGATCATCACTAGAATAATCAAGTTCGGAGTGAATTAACGGGTGTAGTAGCATTAGGAGTTTCGGTATTTTCAATTTGTCTAGACCTAGCAATTGTAGCATCTAGAAAAGATCCCAATGAACCACTATCATCAAGCACAATGAGAAACATTATCAATATTATGAGAGTTTTCAGATTCAGCAGAAGTACCGACAAGTGAAGCTTGTGGCGGTGAAACAAGTTTATCAATCACGAGATGGTGAATCAAGAGCAGCCAGAGGTACTCAGAGTTGTACCTTTTCTTGTAGTGGATGGTAATATGGTGACTTTAGGATCGCGAGTTTTACCCATGATGGAGAATTTGCAGCGAACAATATCAATCCAAGTGAACTTCCAAATAAAGCTATGTTCCCCGGCAACGGCGCCGGAAAGCTTGATCTTGATGACCCACAAGTATAGGGGATCGCAGCAGTTTTCGCGGGTAGTAAAACCCAATTTATTGATTCGACACAAGGGAGACAAAGAATACTTGAAAGCCTTAACGAGCGGAGTTGTCAATTCAGCTGCACACTGGAAACAGACTTGCTCGCAAGAGTTTATCGATAGTAACGATTTTATAGCGATAGCGGTAGTGAAATAACGACGGCAGGGTAACAGAGACAGCAGTAGTGATTATTGTAAACAGCAGGATTAAAATACTGTAGGCACGTGGACGGATAACGGGCGTTGCATGGATGAGAGAAACTCATGTAACAATCAAGCAGGGCATTTGTAGATAATAATAAAATGGTGTCAAAGTACAAAGCAATCAATAGGCATGTGTTCCAATTATAGTCGTACGTGCTCGCAATGAGAAACTTGCACAACATCTTTTGTCCTAGCAGCCGGTGGCAGCCGGGCCTCAAGGGAATCTACTGGATATTAAGGTACTCCTTTTAATAGAGCACGGAGCAAAGCATTAACACTCCGTGAACACATGTGATCCTCACATCACTACCATCCCCTCCGGTTGTCCCGATTTCTGTCACTTCGGGGCCATTGGTTCCAGACAGCGACATGTGTATACAACTTGCAGGTAAGACCATAAACAATGAATATCATGATGAAATAATAACATGTTCAGATCTGAGATCACGGCACTCGGGCCCTAGTGACAAGCATTAAGCATAACAAGTTGCAACAAAATCATCAAAGTACCAATTACGGACACTAGGCACTATGCCCTAACAATCTTATACTATTACATGACCAATCTCATCCAATCCCTACCATCCCCTTCATCCTACAGCGGGGGAATTACTCACACATGGATGGGGGAAACATGGCTGGTCGATGGAGAGGCGTCGGTGGTGATGATGGCGATGATCTCCTCCAATTCCCCGTCCCGGCGGAGTGCCAGAAATGAGACTTCTGGCTCCCGAGACGGAGTTTCGTGATGTGGTGGCGTTCTGGAGGGTTTCTGGCGACTTCGACTTCCTCCCGTGCGTTTTTAGGTTGAAGGCAATAAGTAGTCCGAAGGAGGGCGTCGGGGGCCGACCGAGGCCGCCACACACTAGGGCCGCGCGGGCCCCTCTCGGGCCAGCGCGGGCCTGGTGTGTGGGCCCTCGGGCCCCCACCGGCTTGCCCTTACGGCTCCGTCGATATTACGGTAAAATAGGACCTTTCGCATAAATTCCGAGGATTTTCCCGAAAGTCGGATTTCTGCACAAAAACGGGACACCGAACGGTTCACTGCGAAAACAGCGTTAGTCTGTGTTAGTTGCATCCAAAATACACAAATTAGAGGCAAAACAATAGCAAAAGTGTTCGGGAAAGTAGATACGATTTGGACGTATCACCGGCCACCCGGTAGGAGTCCCACCTTGGGTAGGTTTCCCACCTTATGACAAGTTTTGTGTTGGGGTCTTATTCGAAGACTTGTAGTCCAACTCTTGGGGGTTCCACCTATAAAAAGAGGGACAAGGGTGTTGGAGATATGCCCAAGAGGCAATAATAAAGTGGTTATTATAATATCTTTGTGTTTATGATAAATGTTTGCATACCATGCTATAATTGTATTAACCGAAACATTGATACATGTGTGTTATGTAAACAACAAGGAGTCCCTAGTAAGCCTCTTGTATAACTAGCTTGTTGATTAATGGATGATCCGTGATCATGAACATTGGATGTTATTAATAACAAGGTTATGTCATTGGTTGAATGATATAATGGACACACACCCAAATGAGCGTAGCATAAGATCAAGTCATTAAGTTCAATTTGCCATATGCTTTCGATACATAGTTGCCTTAGTCCTTCGACCATGAGATCATGTAAATCACTTACACCGGAAGGGTACTTTGATTACATCAAACGCCATTGCGTAAATGGGTGGTTATAAAGATGGGATTAAGTATTCGGAAAGTGTGAGTTGAGGCATATGGATCAATACTGGGATTTGTCCATCCTGATGACGGATAGATATTCTCTGGGCCCTCTCGGTGGAATGTCATCTAATTAGCTTGCAAGCATATGATTGGATCATAAGATATGACATACAGCGGTACGAGTAAAGAGTACTTGTCGGTAACGAGGTTGAACAAGGTATGGAGATACCGGTGATCAAACCTCGGACAAGTAAAATATCGTGTGACAAAGGGAACTGGAATCGTATGTAAATGGTTCAATCGATCACTAAAGTCATCGTTGAATATGTGGGAGCCATTATGGATCTCCAGATCCCGCTATTTGTTATTGCTCGGAGAGGTGTCTCGACCATGTCTGCATAGTTCGTGAACCGTAGGGTGACGCGCTTAAGGTTCGATGTCGCATAAGTAGATTCGGAATATGAGATGGAGTCCGAGTTTTTTGTTCGGGGTCTCGGATGGGATCCAGGACATCACGAGGAGGTCCGGAATGGTCCGGAGAATAAGATTCATATAAGGGAAGTCATTTTCCGGGGTTCGGGAAAAAGTCTGGTGTTTTGACCGGAGCTTCTAGAAGGTTCTAGAGGGCCACCAGTGGGCCCACCACCCCGGTATAGGCCACATAGGCGCCACATGGCATGGTGGGTCCTGCCCACTATGACATGTGGGCCCAGGCCGGGCCCCCTGGAGATAAGATCTATCTCTAGTTTAAATGGTTTAAATCTAGAGATAGAATCTATCTCTAAAATTAAAGTGTTTAAAATTAGAGATAAAGGGGAACACTTGGGGGAGGGGTTTGCCCCCTCCCATGCGCCGGCCAAGGGGATGGGTGGGCCCTAGGGGAAACCCTAGGCCGACCCCCCACCTATATCAAGAGGGGAGGGGGTGGCCGGCCAAAGCCCCCTGATCCAACCCTAGCCGCCCTCTCTTCCTCCTCCATACGGCTGTGCGAGGCTTAGGCGAAGCCCTGCGGCCAACTCTTCTCCACCACCACCACCACGCGCGTCGTGCTGCTGGGATTCCGTGGAGATCTACCACACCTCCGCTGCCCGCTGGAACGGGGAGAGGAAGGGGCTTCATCGACACCGTACGCGCGACCGAGTGCGGAAGTGCTGCCGGATTGCAGCACCGGGGACGATCGTCTACATCAACAACGAGATTAATCTCGTGGGCTTTGGAATTTTCAAGGGTTTGTCTCATCTCCATCTCGTTGTTCAGATCTCATAGATTAGATCTTGGCTTTTCCATAGATTAGATCTTGGATTTATTCGTCTTTGCGGTAGGAAATTTTTTTGTTTTCTATGCAACGAACCCCTTCAAAGGGGAGGGGGCCGGCCACTTCAAGCCACCACCTTGGCCGCACCCCTAGAGGCACCAAGGCCGGCGCCCCCTCTCCCTAAACCCTAGCCGCCCCTCCTCCTCCACCTCTCCCGCATACGCTTGGCGAAGCCCTGCCGGAGATCTCCACCACCACCGCCACCACGCCGTTGTGCTGCCGGGATTCCGAGGAGGATCTACTACTTACGCTGCCCACTGGAACGGGGAGAAGGACGGCGTAATCAACACCAAACGTGTGACCGAGTACGGAGGTGCTGCCCGACGCATGGCACCGTCAAGATCTTCTACGCGCTTTTGAAAGCGGCAAGTGATCATCTTCTGCAACAACGAGATCTAATCTCGTAGGCTTTGGAAATCTTCAAGGGTTAGTCTCGTGATCCCCTCGTTGCTACCATCTTCTAGATTGCATCTTGGCTTGGTTTTCGTTCTTGCGGTAGGAAATTTTTTGTTTTCTATGCTACAGATGAAGCCCTACGACTGGCGCTACAGGACTCGGCCACACCACAACCGCCGCCGTACAACCCCTGGGCTCCTCAACCGCCGCCACATCCCCGTGCGCCTCCACCGCCGCCACATCCCTGGGCGCCTCCACCTCCGCCACAGCCCTGGGCGCCTCCACCTCCGCCACAGCCACAGCCCTGGGCGCCTCCACCTCCAGCACCGCCGGTGCACCCAGCGTACGTTCCGCCGGTTCCCAACTGGTCGTGGGTGGTACCGGAGCTCATCGTGCTCGACAGCGATGAGGAGAAGCAGTAGGCGCATGCGTTTAGGGTTAGTTTCCATATGTTCAACTATGTAAATTATGTTCTCATGTTATAAAAAATGGAAATTCGAGCAAAAAATGCGCCGTGCCGCTGGAACCACCCTCGACGCAAACGGACGCACGGTCGATTTCGACTATTTTAGTCGATGGAAACGAACGTGCGTGAACATTTTCAGACGCTGAAATGTGTTGCGCCGCTGGAGATGCCCTAAAGCCAAACAGATACCATCACTAATAGCCCATGTTTCCGTGGTGAGCGAGTTTATAGAAAGTTCTATCCACCGCGCCTTTGCTCTGAATCAGTGTGCCAGTAGAGTCTCTCACAGCCAGACCAGTAGCTTCTTCTCGCCTTTCTGCACTGAAACTAGCATCAACGTTAATTTTATAGGTGCCGAGTTCAGGTTTCTTCATTGAGGTTTAGCCTTCACCGATTTTTTCCTTTGAATTCAGGCAATGTGTGCCAACTCCTAAACGGGCATAAAGATCATCATCACAATGGTTTGTACATATTATTCCCTTTGCCTCATGATATCCGCCTAAGCTCTAAGCTAACCACTCTTTTCCAATCTTGTGATTCGGAATCCTTTACTAGATTAACTCTTAACCTTATGTAGCACGACCATGCGTTTCTAGATCTGATCACTTGATGGGCCCGGGGATATCTCTCACTTAGAGAGGGGCAAATCTCATCTTGATTGTGATGCCTTGCAGCATGCTTCAGTACATGTGACGGTGTAGGGTTTGATAGCCCCTAACTAGGTTGATTCACATCTCAAGTACATGCGACAATATCAGGTCTAAGGACAAAGCATACAAGTTGTCTAGAGAGAGAGAACTGCAAGTACATTTGCCATGTAGCGTGTTGGGTCAGTCCAACCCCATGTTCACAAGTGGTTTCCGCATCATTGGTTTGACATCTCCATGTCTATGACTTGTGAAACATAGTCATCAACCAATGGATGTGCTAGTCTAATATTTACATGTATCCTCACATGAACTTCGACTAGGGACAACTTTAGAAAACCAGACAAAAGAAGACAAGTAAAGAGTTTCAAAAACAATTCACGTAATTGCCAATTAATAAGGAACATTACAATAACTTATGGATACAACGAAATATAATCATCTCTCCTCCTCGCTCGCTCGTCTCGACTCGAATCGAGTCTTTTTCTCCCGTCTCTCCTCTCAGCCGCCGCCTCAACCCTAGCCGCCTCCAGTTCATCGTCCTCCATAGATTGGTTCCCCCTCCTCCGGTCGGCTTCGCCGGCATCGGGAGGAGTGGGGAACCCGATCTATGCGTGGAGTTTCGAATAAAAGTATTGTTTTCATTAGATTATGTTAGGATTTTGGTAGCCATCTTCTTGTTGGTTTCCCATCAATGGAGATGGCATCGTCTGCAATAAGTGATCTTCGGCCTTTCGTTCGGCGACGAGATCTTCTTCCCGGCGTGGTGGTGTTGAACAATCACAATTTTCTAGGTATGGGTCTTCGGATCTTGCTTCGCCAGATCGATTTTGGATCTTTTGTCGTTGTTGCCGCGAGGAGGATTATCCTCGCAGTTTTTTTCCCGGCTGCTACGTCCTCGACAATGGTGATTCGTACTCTCGGCTCTCCATCGACGATGACAAAGCTAGTCGGTTATTATTCCCTGACATATTGGTGTTGGTACTCTTGCCGATGTTGTATGACTGCTTTAATGGTTGCATGCGTGCACGCAGCCTTGGCATTGCGGCTCAAAAAATTATGGAAGAACTTTCATCGGTATCTACAGGTCTATGGTTCGTTATCTATCTTTGGCTGCCTTCAGAAGAGTACAAGATTGTGTTCCGGAAGAAATTGAAGACCTCGAAAATATGTTACTATCTTTTAGACTTTATTTTGTAATCGTTGGAGTCAGTACATGTATCTCTACCATGTACTATTTATTGCTATGAATATATGTGGTATTGATTGTCAAAAAAAAATATAATCATCTCTATGATTGCCTCTATGGCATATTTCTTACATGATCCCTAAGAAGCTTCCACACAAAGATCTTAGTTTTTAAATGCATCGGGGCCACCCACTATTGGGATGTCCAAATTAGCAATGCAGTTGTAAAGACACTGGAGGTAGAGATATGCCAAAAAAGCTATCCAGCGACTCTGAAAGCAATTGTTGGAGGCTGGCTCATAGCTCATTTGATGCAACGGTTTCCTTTGGGTCAAAGGTCCGTCGGAAGGAATGTTCGAATTTCCATTTGGTCCATCAGAACCGCAAGGGGAGGCTATCAAGCCATAGATTGAGCTAGAACAGGGTACCCGCTCCAACACCTATGGAGCTGGTAATCCCTAGTCTAATATTTTGCTTGATGACCTAGAGGGATCTGCAAAACGAAGGACCCTTCCTTTCGATCGCACGCCAAGAGTGGATGATCCCGTAAATAATTGGCTCTAACTAGTTGTAACCAGAGGCCTCGACATCTTTATGGATTCGCCAGACCCAATGCAGCATTAATGCCACGTTCATGTGGGGAGATGCCAAGATACCTGTGCCCCCAGATTCTTGGGGGCGCACAAATCAGCCCACTTTGTCGTATGGTATTTCTAACGTCCATTGTGTGCCTACCAGAAGAAGCGCCACAACTGCTTGTCGAAGGTGCCATGCACCCCCTTTAGCAATAGATATAACCCCATTATATACGTGTGGAGAATCGAGAGGTAATAATCAATAAGGATGGTATTGCTTCCCTTGGAAGGGAACCTCCCGCGCCAGGGCTCCACGTAGTCTGCCTCGCGCGCGCGCGTCCTCCGCGGGGCGGACGTTGATTCCTAGTCTAGGGTTTGGGGAGAGGCGTGACTTGGTCTGCATTGGCCAGGCCCTCTCCTCCCCTTTAAATAGGAGGTCGGGCGACCCTTGCCTCCTCCTCCAAATCGACTATAAGGAGGGAGTTACAGTCCCGGATGGACTCCTCCCCCCCTGGAAAACCGACCTAGGGGAGTTGGAGTCCGAACGGACTCCCCCCCCCCCACCCCCCAAACCGACTAGGGGAGTTGGAGTCTACGAAGAACTGTTTACCCTTATTGACCAATCAATCTGTAATGTCCCAGGTTTAGAGACGATCGAGGGGTAGATTTTAGAAAGGGATGTGCATTGCATAGTAAATTCTGGGGAAATTTCGCGCTTTTAAACTAAAACTGCATCGAAGGGGGGACAAGTTTCTCTCTCGACACCTTACAGGGTTAGGGTTTCGAGAGTGCGACAAACTTGCAACTCACCTAACTAAATTAGGGTTTTGAGAAGAGAGGAGAGTATTGCATTACAACTTAAGTTGCATGATTGAATTCTAAATTAAGTCGTATGATTGAATTCAAACCAAATTTGAATTTGAATTTCAAATTCAAACCTCAAATGAATATCACATAATTTAAACTTGAGATAATTTAATAAACAATTATCATTAATCAAGATAATCAAGAATACAACAACTAAGTAAAGCTCATTTGAGAGAAACCTTGAGCTTTATTGATCATTACATAATTTACAATGTCATTACAATATTCATAAGTGGAATAAAAGAATAATACAACACATTACATAAATGGGCAGAATAGAAGAAAGAAAAATAAAGAAAAATTACAAGTTAATGATCCTAGTCTAAATTCTACAAGATCCTCTTCACTTGATCTTGTGTTTGATGAATTCCACGTCCAATGTGACCAATTGATGATCCCCGCACAAATCAAAGCCAAAAACAGAATTAAGCCAAGTGGCAAAGCCACTTGGCAGGTTAACAAATAAAGCAAATGGAGGATATGATCAGGCTGCCGAGCTGATCCTCTCCAAGCCAAGTTCACGGGACCTGGTACACACATACACACAAGCGGCACACACAGCATGTGTGCATGCTCAACACCAAGCCACTGAGTGTGCATGTGGCACAACACACACACACATCATCAGTGAGTCACCAAGTGTGCAGACCCAAGCTGTCGACCAGGGAGAGCCAGGGAGCACCACATATAAACTTTCCAGAAGCAAACCCTAGCCATTCTGTCGACAGGCTTCACTGGTAAGAACACCAAGAACAGCTAGAACAAGAAGAACAGCCACTTCACTGTTCAACCTGTTCAACCAAACCACTGAACCAAATCAAGATCACCAGGAGGAGCAGGGCAAGTAAAGCAACCACAAGAACAACACAGAAGCAATCGTCTACACCAACACTCATTTTCTAGGAGCTGGAGTGAGGTATACCCAAAAGAACCTGAGCAAACACATGCTTTGCTCATCTATAAGCATACACATGCATCACGAGAATCAAATAAGGGTAGGAAACCCCGGATGTCTCATCACTTGGCTGCAAAACCATTTGGTGCCGATAAATAAAGCAAAGGCTAAAAGGAAAACAATCAAGGGAACACTGGTTGTTGACACAACCAGAAGAAATCCATCATGGATTTGATCCCAATCAGCCATTCCCAAGTTACCAAGCACCTAACAGTCTAGCTACACCATCAGAATGGTAGAAACACAAGTTTCTACCAGTATTGTCAACATCAAAAGGCTTCTGGCAGTCAAACATGATCAGCCAGAGAGCATATGTCCATACACAGCAAGCCATAGAAAGGGGGAGCTACCTTGACAGCATCACAGTGCTGCCAGGGCTACCTCAACCCACAAGCCAACACTTAGAACCACCACATCATCACCAGAGAGGTTCAGTAGTGGGCTAGGGTACCCAACCAGTGGTTGGCATCCTGCTAGCCCTAACAAATTCATTGAGTTGATCATCACTGAATCACAGTTCACATCATGTATCCATCTAATCAAGCAAGGATGAACAGATAAATGAAACAGACAAGCAATTGATGCACCAGGATCTTGCAAATGATCAAATGGATCATGACGAGCATCAATTGATGCTTAAGCAAGCAACAGAGACACATCGGGCCAAGCCCGTGTGATACACACACAGACACGAGTGAGCAACGAGTGAGGCACAAACACCAAAGAGCAGCTTTTACAAGCAACTCGGTGATCATATGAGCACCGAAGCTTGCTAGAGCATGCTACTCGCATGCTAGAACTCATTCTAAGCAATTAACACATGAACGAGATACTTAAATAACTGAACAATTGCATCACGAGATAAGGGCATCGGGCATTATAATTGTATCCGAAGCACTCCATCAAAGGATGGAGTTGATAATACAACGGAATAGGCTCAATTGAGAATGTCCAGAATTAGAGCACGGATAATAGCACATCCGGAGTACGGCACTTGCCAAAGGCAAGGATCATCACAGCATGATCAAGCCAAGAGCAATTCATGGCATTCACAGGAGAGGAATATTATACAGAGAATCAGCAGGAGCTACTAAATTACACAGAGCACCACAGCATGCTCATGAGCAATAGCTCATGAGTTGCAACAGCAAGCAATTGAGCAAGAACAAGACGACGACAACAAGCTGGAACCATGACGAGATGCACAAGACGGACAGCTAGCTGCACAACAACATAGCACAGCAGCATACGCGTAAGCTAGCAAGGCGCAGCCGGCTAGCACAGACACATCGGCACAGCATACATCCCCACGGGGAGAAGCAGGCCAGGTGGCCAAGCTAGACGAAGGGAAGGAGACGGTAGAACAAATAACGAGAGAAGGACTGGAGGAGATGAGCACTTGCGGTGAGCGGAGAGAAGATCGACCATGGCGGCACGGCGGCACACGCCGGGCGAACGGCGGCGCCCGAGGCCAAGCCTAGCCGGGCACAACTCGCCGCAACGCCGAGCATCACCACGGCGAGGCACACGGCCTCGACACCGGGAGCGTCGGCGGCGACGAACTCGCCGCGAAGACACCACGGTAGACGAGCGAGGCGAAGGGGCGCGTCGAGGAAGCGACGAAACACGGATCGACGCGGTGGATCTGAATCGCCGTCGAGTGGCGGTTCGGATGCGCCACATCTCGCCGGCGGCGATGGCCGGAATCGGCCGGAGAAAATCGGCGAAGGCGGCGGACGCGGGTCGCCGCAGGCGAGGTTAGGGTTAGGGTTCGAGTCGCGCGAGGAGAGGGAGAGGAAGAATGGGCCGACCGAGCCCAAAGGGTGGCTCGGGTGCGACCTAACCGTTAGGCCACCCCGACTGGTGGGGCCCAAGGGCATTTAGGTCATTTCCTAAATTCCAAAAAATGCAGAAACTATGAATAATCATAGAAAATTATT
>NW_025900345.1:0-43470 GCF_022539505.1 Lolium rigidum
GCACTACAAGAAATATGGTGACTTGCGACCCTCCATATTGGTCGCTGAAAGGTCATTGTGCGCCATTTATGACCACAATGTGACCAATAAATGTTGGTCGCCAGTTGAGCGTCACTGACGGAGCACAACGACCTTTTTTCTAAAATGGTCGTAGAGGGTTATGACTAAAATTGATGGTCGTAGAATCTACGACCAAAATTTTGGTCGGTTGAAATCTAAGGTGTCCACGTCAGATCCAACGTGGCAAATCCCACGTGGCAAATCTATGACCAAACCAAATGGTTGTGGATTAAAATCAGCCCAATCCAGTTCTGTCATCAGCATGGGCCAAGCCCAAAATTCCAGCCCATTTATCTATTCTTATTGTGAAATATTCAGTTTATTGGGCCATGCCAAAACGCTTGGCCTTTTTAATTCTCGGGCCAAAGCCATTTTACAATCAATTCCGTCTTGGGCCATTTTACAGTCCATTTTCTTATCAAGCCATGCCTTTTCACAGCCCAATTATTCGGGGTTGTCCAATGATTTTTGGGCCGTGGCGTCTTGACATGTCTTTCCAACAGAATTCACATCACATATCAAAATAACAGTATCTCAGCTTTGTCTCAAAAAAAAACAGTATCTCAGCACTTATCAAATAACAGTAATTTTCTCAGCACATATCAAATAACAGTAAATTTTCTCAACACATATCAAATAACATATTCACAATTCCCCAGAATATACATCTCACAGGTCGATCACTAGCTCCCACAACTGGTCCAACATAGTACTAGTTCCCAAAACTAGGCCAACACCTCTAGAAGTAACGAAATTCTTTCATTTTTTTACCATAGAACTCCTGTATAAGAGAGAAAGCCACATGTTAGTATTAATATAGTTAATATCTACTAAGAATAAAACAAAACAATAATGTGTTGCTCTTAATCCTGCAGAAGGAGAAGTGGTAGCAATCAAAGCATATAAACATAAAACTACAGCCCACACAAAGCAGCACATCCCGCGGCATTCAGAAAGCAAACTATGCCGAAAGCACACTATGCGGAAAGACAAGCCCAGCTACACTAGACAAGTTAGCATTAGCAGGCAACAATTAGGCAAAGAAAATTGTGATACTTGGACCATATTCAAAACAACCACAGTTCTGCATGAGTATTCTGTATATTTCTTAACTTCGTTAACTGCAGAATTCCTGTAGATGTGCTCACCTCATGGATGAAGGAGATAGCAGCAACTGGGTCGAGTCAGCTGGAACTCCTAGCCATGGATGGCTGCAATGCTCCACACGGACACGAATCCTCTTCTTGATGATGCGGTTAACAACCTGATCATTAAAGTACAAGGACAACAATATCAAATCTAAGTAAACAACTCATCATCGTTGAAGGGGCTATTCATGAAACAGAGCAGGTATTTCAGATTTACTATGCACAAATTTCATTCAAAAAGCATCACCAAGCATCAGAAAACATGCATATATTTTATACATGCATCATATGCTGTACCATGTGCCTAAAAGAAAACTTAACAGATCCATGCATATCCATAGGCAGCACAAGTAGATACCTGACTACGTGAAGATGCGATGGATGGGGCTGCAGTTGAAGATCTGGTCCGCATCATTGTTGACGCTGGGCATTGCAGGTACTCATTTGTGCAAAAGTCAGCCCTGCGGTCCCAAGAGCTAGCGGAAAGGAAGCTGTTCAAGAAGTACCATAAGAAATCTTGGGGTGCGTAATGCCATCATGCATACGAAAAATTTAGAGAACCTCATGATGTAATCAAAATAAGTACTTGAGGACATGGGCTCCTGGCTTGATGTTAGTAATGAAGATCTTAGTAATGAAAAGCTATTACGGGTAGTATACGTAAACCGATAGTAGTAGTACTACTACTAGAGGAAAAGATGATGTATAACATATCTCCATTGAATACAACCGAGAATACAAGAAAAAACCTAATCCATTACATAGGAGATGAATTCGGTAGCCACATACGAGTGCATTCCAACCTAATGCATCAACTCCTATAGCTTAACAATCCACCAAAACCGGTAGTAATTATGACGGTATTGTCTTACACATGCATGCAACACACTAGCCGAGTAGATATGACAAGCCGGACAAGAAACTACTACCCACCTAATTATACGTATGCTCATCTTGCAATTTCAGAAAGTAGTTAAATGCATTAGATGGCATGCAAATAACACGAACGACGAGTACTTAACTATTAGGACTACTTCCAGCATTGCGAACATAGACCATGGTCACCAACTCAGCAATCATGACTGAACTTTTAACCTTACAATGTAACACACATAGTATAATGAGGAAAAGAATCAGCTGCCCATTATGTACTAGGTTGAGGTAAATCCCTTTGTTCTCGGGAGAAAGCACACTACAGTTAATTCAATGATGTGAACGTAGTGTCGTAGCTCAGGTTGACGCACTCAGAACACGAGGTAAGCATCATGTCGCGTTCGGGTCCGCGAATAGACAAAAGCTTGTAAATTAAGCCTTTATTTAACAAACGGTAGGTCCGCATAAACCCAATATTCAAATCGACATCACAATGCCCAATAGTCAAATCAGTTGCTACCCGGATTTAATAGAAGCCATCGGCGCGAGGCTTGCAGCCATCATTTTTTCACACCACACGAATGCAACCAATCCCCATGCTAACTTGTTTAGTTTTACTCCCCACCCTCATGTACCAATTTATTTCAGGTGAGCTAAAAAAGGAGATGTGGACGAGTAAATTAGAGGGATTATACTATTCCTAATTAAATCCATGCGGGTCAAAGAGAAGAGGTAATATGGGACAAATATTATTTCGGATCGAGCCTTGTAAACCAAGACGAGGGAGCAGCCTTATAAACAGGGTAGGCGGTATTCAACGACAAAAAATGCAATAATTGCAAACGAGAAAGTAAAGCATCTTTATCTTTGCTTCAACATATACACACGAATTATGGCAGCAATACTGCATCTGGCATATAACTGCAAACAAAAATGTCAAGCCAGAATTACACACCATTGGCTACCACAGTAGCTAGACCAATGATTACAAAAACTAGTCAATGTACCTCAAAAGCTGCAGTCTTTAGTTTTGAGTGTTTGCTATCTAAAAATAGAAATAGTTTGATGAAACGTGAATTTAAAATTCGCTAGCAAGTCGTCATCATCTAAAATACCATGTGAAAAGCATTTACAACTTTTTAGATTGTGTCTCATGCGGATTATTTTTATGTTGTACTTTTAGGCATTTACAAGATCGGACAAAACAATAGTGTTGCCAATTTTACCCCAAGTCATGACACCTGTTATATTATTTTAGCATGAAATAGCAGCAAAAATGAAATGGTGCGGTGATGCTTATTCTATTAACCACATCATTTAAGCAATCCTTTAAGGTGCTTAAAATACAACCAAAATGAATAATAAAGTATGCTTTAAAGCCAAGAGGCATTACAAACGAGACCAAAGAGTAACAGGACAACTTCTATCAAATCATCTACCACTCAGAAGATCAATTAGGATGCTACATAGCAAATTAATGATCAACAGCAACCCACAACTGCAACAGATTAATGCACACAGCCCAGTAGCCATGAATGCTGAGAAAAATACATCAAACAATTAGCACACATATCATCTCTAGGGATGCAAAAAACAACACCTCGCATAAATGCCACCCATCGTAACTTCAACCGTATATCCAGACTGAATCCTCACTCCTAGACAAAGTATCAGCCTAGATCTCACGCCAACACATCAATCCCTAACAGAATTGGGATACAGACTAGACGGGATGGGAATATTACCATCGAGGCAGTCGCAGTTCTTGGCCTCCACGCGGACGACGTCGAGGACACAGTCAATGAGCTCGGCGCCCTTGGTGTAGGGTCCCTTGGCCCAGTTGCTCCGGCGCCGAGCCGGCCGAAGACGAAGTTGTCGAGGCGCAAGATCTGGCAACCGGTTATCCTTTCGGTCCTTCCTGAAATCAAACCGAGAATTAGAACGCGACACGCATCACGGAATCAAAGTGAATCGAAAGCAGTTGCGCGGATCTGGGATTTCCATGAAAACGAATCGCTTGCGTCCTCGTCGGGAGGGAGAGGGATAGGGGTGGACGGCGGTGTGCGAGGGAGAGGCTTAGACTACGGTCTCAAGAGCTGATCGATGGGAGGCGGCGGCGGACGAAATAGAAGAGAAAAGTAGATGGCGGGATTTAGGGTTCGGTCTCGTACCTAGAGGAGACGGCGGTGGTCTGGTGGGCCTCGCCCTCGGAGCCGATACTCGGGAGAGCAAGCGAGGGTCGGGTGCGGCCGGATCCGGCGGCAGGGGACGCCGGGAAAGGCCGCATCCGGCGGCAAGGAGACCGGGGAATCCAGCGGCGGGGGCGGAATCGATGGTCTAGGAAGAGAGGGTGGGGTGGATCCCGTCGCCGCGAGGCCGTGAAGCGACGGGGTGGTCCTCACAATCGAGGAGGCGATGGGTGAAACGGAGGCTGTATCTGGAGGGGAACAGTGCGGCGACGGAGAGCACATCCCGTGGGCGCGGTGGCTGGAGAGAAGATACATGTGGCGGCAGGGAGAGAAGAAGAGTGGGGTGGCGGAGGAATATGCGTAGGGCTTTTTTTGAGCTGGAGACTTGGGAAAATTTTGGTCTTTCCGCTACTGCGATCCCGCCCGTGGTTCTGAAAACTCGGATCTCCCGCTCTTACGTGTCAGCCTCTGTTTTCTTAATGGAGACTTCACGGAAATTTGGCGCACACCTGCCGCTCTAAATTTTGGTTCCCGATCTTCTTTGCCGCGCTGTAGGTTCCTCTAGCTCCATAGATAAACCTCTGTTTTTATGTGTAGGTTTGGGTTCTCACTACAAAAAGTAAATAAAAACACAAACTAAACATTAATAATTAGAAGAAGGAACAAAACAAGTAACTTACCTCCATAAATTCGATTAACAAAATATGCAATATATGCCACAAAAATTATACCATTGTATTCATATTTAAAAGAATTGTTTAATAATATATTTTGTTCATGAAATTAGTAGTCAAATTTTTTTCTCGAAATACGTAATACCCCTATAAATCGGTATGGGGGAGTAAGTAAAAAAAAGCTTAGTGGGTCCCAAAAAATTACACATGAACATCAGACGGAAACAAAACTAAAGAGGTGGATACAAGCTAAGCAGATGTTAACACATGGACATGACAAGTAGGCGAATTTGTTGAGGTGCTTGGCCGATAATTTTAAGCATCACGAATTTGCAGCCATGACCATTTAAATTGGTTGTAGTTGGCTAACGATAAACTCCTAAAGTGTATCGGTTTCTCTATGACCATTTCGTGTAAGAAGATCATGACCTTTCTAACAAAAAGGTCGTGATGATTGAGGGTTTGGACCCTCCCAAATGGCTTACGACCACTTATTGTGAAATGGTCGTAGAGTTATGACTAATATATTTGTGGTCACTCTAAATAGGTCATTAGTTAACACATTTCTTGTAGTGTCGGAGAAGGGCAAGAGTTGATTGGTTCCTCATTGGAGGCATTGTGAGTGATAGGTTGATCTTGACCTTGATCTTGTCCTTGATCTTGCACATAAGAGGGAGAGTCTTGTTCTTGTTCTTGGGTTGGTGCATCATTTGCTTCACTAGGTAAGGTTTGTTGATGTTGAGAAGATGAGGGCTCCACCGTGGTAGAGCATAGTTCTTCCCGAGACGCCACACCGTGTCCCTCAATGGGGCGGAAAAATCCCACACCCATTCTTACTATGGCATCTTGAGGTATTTCATCACCTGCACAAACATCAACTTGCCCCACTTGGGAGCCATCATTTTCTTCGAACTTCACACTACAAGATTCAATGATAATCCCGGAGGACACATCAAAGATTCTATAAGTGTGAGATTCGACACCAGTAACCAACAAATATACCCTCCAAAGCTTTAGGAGCGAATTTAGATAAACGAACTCCTTTGATTTTGTAGAAACACTTACACCGAACACCTTGAAGTATGAGATATTAGGCTTGTTCCCGGTGAGTATTTCATATGGAGTCTTGTTCAAGCCCTTGCGGAGATAGAGCCGGTTGGAGGAGTGACAAGCGGTGGAGATGGCTTCGGCCCAAAAGTTATAGCGGGATTTATACTCCGCCATCATAGACCTTGCCATATCCATAAGAGTCCGGTTCTTCCTCTCCGCAACACCATTTTGTTGAGGGGTGTAAGCAGCGGAATATTGATGACGAATCCCCTCATCACTAAGAAAATCATTGAGTGTGTAGTTCTTGAACTCGGAGCCGTTGTCACTTCTTATTGCCATAATGAGGAGGTTGTGTTGGCGTTGCACCTCGGTAGCAAAGTCAATGAATATTTGTTGAGTCTCATCTTTCGTCTTGAGAAAGTAGACCCAAGTGTATCTTGAGTAGTCATCGACAATCACCAAGCAATGTTTCTTCGCACCAAGACTTGCATGAGTAACGGGACCAAAGAGATCCACATGAAGGAGCTCCAAGATCCTCTTGGAAGAGATAATGGTCTTGCTTGGATGCGGAGAGTCATGCATTTTGCCTTCAACACAAGCCCTACAAACACGATCTTTGGCAAAAGACACATTTTCCATTAGTCCCACAATATGGTTCCCCTTGTGAAGACTTTGCAAAGTTCTCATGTTGACATGGGCTAGGCGGCGATGCCACAACCAACCCACGTCCGCCTTTCCGAATAGGCACATCGCACTTGACGTGGTGGCCCCCGAAAAGTCCACCACATACAAGTTGTGTTCGCGATACCCAACGAAAGCGACTTTTAGAGTCTTGCTCCACAAGAGGACCACAATATCATTATCAATAAAGACGGCGAAACCCATCTTGCCAAGGGTGGAAACGGAAAGCAAATTGTAACCAAGGGTTTTGACAAGCATGACATCCACAAGAGTAATGTTGTGTGCAACCACAACCTTGCCAAAACCCAATACCTCGGATGTAGAATTATCGCCAAAGGAGACGGTGATATCATTAATGTTAGGCCTCAACTCCTTGACGAGGTTCTTGCCGCCGGTCATATGACTTGTACATCCACTATCAAGTACCCATTTTGAACCTCCCGCGGCATAGTCCTACATGAGATCAATTCTTGGATTTAGGTACCCATTTTGCAATGGGTCCTCTTTTGTTAGCAACAAGGGTCTTTGGGACCCAAATAGACCAAGCAACATAACCATCATATGGGCCAACATATTTAGCATAAACATCACCATAATAATCTTTAAATAAAACATAGTGAGGGTTAGCAATTCCCGCATCATCATCATTCATGGTTTTGCCCTTGGAGGCTTCACCATTAGTGACGACTTTCTTCTTTTCTTGTGCGGGCTTGGCCTTTTGCTTGTTTGCCTTCTTTGCCTTGGCATTAAAACCAAGGCCCTCCTTCCCATTGTTTGATCTTTGCTTACTCAAAAGATCATCCAAAGAAAGTTTACTTTGGGGAGAGGAGGCCTTAGCAAGTTCATCCTTCAACCTAGCATTTTCCTCAACAATGTTTGCATGATCACATAGAGGAGTAGAGGAACTAGGCACATCATATGAAGCAAGCCTAATTTGAAGTTGCTCAAACGACTTGGATAGGAGAGTGTATTCACTCTTCAAAGCTTTGTGAGCTTTGTCTAGTTCATCTAGATCCTTCACAAGTTTCTCATGATCAACCCCAAATTGGGCCTTTTCCTTTGTAAACACTTTATTCTTAGCCCTAGCAAGATCCCTAGCTTTAGTGAGCTTGTTAATTTTATCTTGAGGCTCTTCAATATTTTCTAACCTCTCTTCAAGAGAAGATATGGTTTCTTGACATTCCTCAAGAGCATTTTTAAGAGCATGGATTTCGAGAGAGTCTTCTCTCTCTATTTGACCCTTTTTCTCAAGCATAGCACTTTGTTGAGCTAAACGAATCATGAGGTTTGAAACATGCTTTTTAGTGTTACCTTGTAGGTTGAGAATGAAATCATCAAAATCTAGCATTTCTTGTTTCACTTTTAGACTAGCATCATCAACCCCTA
The DNA here is from genome assembly GCF_022539505.1 of Lolium rigidum. Taxonomy (NCBI): domain Eukaryota; kingdom Viridiplantae; phylum Streptophyta; class Magnoliopsida; order Poales; family Poaceae; genus Lolium; species Lolium rigidum. Next base: position 8,062 of record NW_025900345.1, read on the forward strand.
GTTCACTAGATATGTTAGGCATAGAGGGGTTAGGAGATGATACCTCGGAGGATTTAGCCATGAGGCAACTTTCTTCCTCCACAAGGATGACCTCATTGGGGGATTCACTTGGTGATGAAGAGTTAGTGGAGAGGGAGGCAAGAGCAACCAATCCATTGGAAGATGCATCTTCTTCATCATCAACATCATCATCTCCGGAGGTATACTCTTCTTGAGTTGATAGCACGATAGATGTGTCCAAGGAGGACCTTGCCATGAAGCAATGTGCATTCTTGATAGGAGGGTTCTCATTGGGAGATTCAAAGAGGGATGAAGAGGGTATGTTGGTGGTGGCAATGGCGGCCAATTCCTTTGAGCTTTCTTCATCTTCATCACCACTAGAACTTTCAACTTCATCGGAAGAGTATTCTTCCCTTGTTACTAGCACAACTCTTGAGGGCCTCTTGCCCTTCTTGGTCTTGTTGTTGTAGAACTTCTTGTTGGGGGCTTTTGAATACTTGCCCTTGGTGTCCTTGCTCTTGTCCTTGGGAATGAGCCTTCCATTATGAAGCTCTCTATTTTCATAGGGGCATTCGGCAATGAAGTGGCGCTTGTCATCACAATTGTAGCAAGATCTTGTCTTTGGACCAAAGCTAGTGAAACCACTTTTGTTGTTCCTCTTGATGTTGTCTTCCTTGGCCTTGGAGGGATCAACCCAAAAGGATTTTGCATGGAAGGCCATGTGATCATGGTAGTGGCATTGCAAATCTTCCGGATAGGACATACTCCAAGATGCCCTATAAGATTCTTGAGGAATCACTTCTTCACCGGAGTTGACCACCAAGGCAAGATTGGAACCTTTTGCCATTCCAAGAGCACGATTGCGAGAATCATGAGAGGTTTCTTCAAGCACCTTGAGAGCTTGCATCTCGTGCACGACTTGTTGAGAAGTAAGAGAGGAATAGCATTCCCTTCCCACAAGAGTCTTGACATCAATGGGAACAAATGGCATCATGCATTCAATGTACTTCTCCTTGATCCAAGAGTCATTGATGTGGGAGGCACCAATAAGCCGGAAGGCATCGGCAACCGAGACAAGTCTTCCATACATGAGTTCATGATCTTCATCCGGTAGCCTCATGAACCCTTCGGCTTTATTCTTAAGAGCATTATACTTGTTCCTTCTTGTGCTCTCACTTCCAATACAACTAGCGATCAAGCCGTCCCAAGCTTCCTTGGCGGTGGTGTAGTTCCGGACTCGATGCAATTCCGGTGTCCCCACACTAGTTTGAATCATGTGTAGGGCGGTGCTATTGAGTTGACTATCAATTGCTTCTCTTCTAGTCAACTTGTCGGGGTTGTATGGCTTGAAGCCCTCCAAGATGATTCTCCATAGTTCATTGGAGGCACTACAAACATGAGAGCGGAACTCAAATTTCCAAGTATCGAAATTATCAACGGAAAACTTAGGTGGGTCACCCCGAATGTTCAAATGAGGCATGGGAACCGGTATATCGGGTGATAGGAAAGGTGGAGGTACTCGATTGTAGCTCTCACTTTCACTAGTTCCCTTGGGAGATGCACTTGTAGCTTTGATAGTGTTTAAGTTGTCACCTTCTACGGGTTTGGTAGATGAGGGTAAGTCCGAAGCCTCTCCCTCATTTAACGCACCCGTGTCTTTTACCTCTAGACTAGGAGCCTTGGGAAGGACCGGAGCCAAAAGCTCGGCTATCATCTTTTTCATGCTTTCCATTTGCGCTTCCATGGAGGACTTCAACGAATTGAAGTCTTCCATGGAGACCGTCGTGGCGGCCCCTTCCGAGGGCTCCTCGTTCGGCATACTCTTAGGCGGTTAAGCCCGAAATAAGAGCCGAGGCTCTGATACCAAATCCAACACACGCAAATATGAAACTATGTAATCCCTGTACCACTTAATCAAACATTAGTGTATCACATATATTGACATCAAACACACAAAACAAAATGCAAGAGATGTTCTTTCAGCTGCGTCGCGACGACCTCCACGCGAGTCGCCGCAAATTCTGCGACGTCACTCGTCGCCCTCCGTCCCTCTCTACCCTCCCCCTCTGCCCCCTTCTTCCTTTAGCAAGTCTTTCCTGATCGAACGGTCTCCTTTTCGTGTTCAGGTAGAACCGCCAGGCTCGCTGCAGCGATCGTTCATGGCGGAGTTCACCATCATCAAGACGACCACGGGCAACGCCATCGACAAGGAGCTTGCATGCATGCTCTTGAGGATCTCCTGCACGTCCCGGACCCCTCCGTCACGTCTGCTGCCTCCCCTCCGTCTTCCCGAGCCAAGCCCCTGCGACCACTATCCTCCGTCAACGTCGACTTCTTCGACGGCATCGTGAACCTTGCAGCCATCCGACTCGTCGTCCGCGCGTCTGCGTCGTCCCGGAGTCACGAGCGCGCGTCTCCGAGCTGCCGCGTTGCTCCATCCTCCGCCACCACCGTGTCTCCTCCGTCGCCTCCAAGACTCGCGGTGAGCTTTCCGACCATCTCCATCTTGCCTCCATCGCTAGGTCGCGGCCTTGCGGTCGTTTGGTCGTGGTGAGCGATGGGAATCATCTCGGCCGAGATAGATCTTCATCCAAGCGATGTATGACTATTTGCTTTGCTGTTAGTTGCTAGTGTGCAAGGTCCATGGTCAGGATATTTGCCTATTTTCCCTCCCGCATCGTGGATAACGCATTGGGCTGGTCCGCTCTGGATTTTCGCTGATCTCCTCAAATCGACCCATTCTTGTTTTTTTTAGGAATTCCCTTAGAAGACTTGCCAGATCTGATGCTGAGAAATAAATTCTCCATATATTCTGTGTTGCTCTAAATCCGTAGATCTAAAATTCCTAGTGTAGCCCGAGTAAGTTATCTATCTTCCGAAACTATTTTGAAACCAAGATCTTCTACGAGTCGCTCTCGGTAATTCGTATGGCAAAGTCATGCGAGTAGCAATTTAAATTCAATATAAAAAGTTTTAGAGAACTTTCGTGAGTAAACCAAATTTGGTGGCGTCTTGTATGGAAATACCAACATTTTGGCATTGGTGGTATTGCACGCCCTGCATAAAATTCAAACTAACCAGAAAACTAAATCTGCTCAATCATGGATTTGGAAAATTATTTGGAGAGTTCAAAAGTAATTTTTTTGATTGAAACCAATTTTACCGAGAACCAATGCACGTTGTTTGTTCAACATATACAGAACCCAAATCTTCATCAGCACCTTAGAATATCTCGTGCCTTTTAACTCTGAAATGTTCCCTTCTACGATAAAACGTTTATTAAAAATAATCACAAGTCTAAAATTATGGAATCCAAGTTCTCTGTTTGAATAACTATCCATTGGTATAGGGTTTGTTTGCTGGAGTTGTATTGAGTTATTTGAGCAAAATAAACTAGTTATAAGTTTTCCGACCTTGCAAAAATGCTTAAAAATAATATATAGAAGTTTTTGAAGCCAAACCAAGTTGGTTGAACTCTCTCAGATTATACCTACCTGTAGGTATAAACTTACCCACTGTTTTGGTACTAAGAGTTTTGGCTAGTTATTTAGGGTTCTAGGCATATTTGCTACTAGGAAATTGAGTTGCTTTTGTTTAAATGTGAGAAATAAATTACCTAGCATTATGTGAGCTTATGATTACCTTGTAGTGTTTCTCTAGTTATATTTTACTTGTCCGTAAAATTGCTTGTGTGTTGTTTGGCTTGTATGTTGATTGTGTGTCTTTTATTTTGCGATGTTAGAATGCGAACGCTATCGGAAAAGGAAAGGATCTTGGTGAGGATTTCGAAGAGGAATGAAAAGCAGATGGTTCATGAAGATGAAGTCCGGGGACAAATAGCCAACCAAGGCAAGCCACCTCTTGATGCATATCTCATCCTAATTATCTTACTCTTGCATAATTAGCACTTTTATAAATTGCATTGTTTATTTATTTATGTGGGTGGTTCTTGTCACCGGGAGTTTTTATTATTCCACCCTTACGGGTGCAGCCCTCGTTGATACCTACTAAACAAATACATGTTATTGATATGGTGCTTAACACCCTATCCTTCTTGTCGCCGGTTTTCAAGAAAAGTCTGGACTATAGGCTGGGAGCCCTTTTGAAAAAGGTTTGAGAAAAAGTTTTCAAGAAAAGAAATTGTTCGAAAACCTTGGAATGGGGTAGCCCTGCCCAAGTGGAAATTTTATGAAAAGGTTTTGAGAAAAATGGTGCTGAAGGAAAAATGAGGAACTTCTATTTTCGAAAACCTTTGTTGACTACGTACACAACCGGACCTAGCCAGTACAACCACATTACCCTTTAGTGGGACGGGGCGTAGCGTAGTAGTTTGTCTCGCCTTAGTTTGGGTCCTGCAAGTGTAGTGGCAGTCCGACCATGGACGCTTCGACCGGGGTTCTTCCCATGAGAAGGGACGCAACCTATTTGCCTTTTTAGGTACGCGGGGTACAACCTATGAGCTCCCATTGAAAGATGCCTAAGTGGTTGGGTGGCATTCCGGAGGGTCGGGTGTTGGGGACTTTGCAACTCCTGGGTAAACGGCATCCCGGACTCTGGTGTTGGGAGGTACAACTCATTCGGCATGTCTTAGGCTAAGGCGAGCAAGCGAAAAACTACGATCGGTTATCCGAGCCTCGCGTTTTGACGCGTGGTGAACCAGGGATGATCCCGGCGGATTTATCGGATCTTGTGGGGAAAGTGTACAACCTCTGCAGAGTGTAAATCTATTCGAATAGCCGTGTCCGCGGTTATGGACGTGGGAAAGGCGGTGCGGAGTATCAAAGAGAGTTTTTGTTTTACAAAAGTGTTTTCCAAAAGGTTTTGGAAGAGTATCTGGGAGGTACGGAAAAATACCAGTGGGACTGGTGGGAATGTACCTGGGAGGTACGGTGGAAAGTTGAAAGAGTTGTTTTGGCCATATGAGATGGCCGGTAAGGAAACTGGGTCACCCTTACCTATTAGTCTTCAAAAGAAAACTTGTTTTCAAAAAGGTTTTCAACAAAGTTATAGAGGTGTCATATTCTCGAGAGAAACTATCTCTCACTCCTTGTAACCTTAGAATAGTGCCTATTCCTTGCTACTGCCAAATTGCATATCCTTTACTTCTCTCTAAGGTGGTTTGCGAGTACAATTCATAATGTACTCATGGCTTTGTCCCTGGCTATCTACTTGGCCAGACTTGGTGGAATTCGACAAATGAAGAAGGAGTTCACGACGTATATGCGAGCTAGGAACGTCTTCCCAGTCAGTTGCCTGTAGGGTTATGGCATGAATTGGGCCATGCGAACACTTTCGTCTGAAGTATTTCCGCTGTGTGATTATTGATCTCCTGCCATTGCGGCTCTTATGTAAGTATTGGTCATGTGACCTGTTGTAATCTTTTTTTATTCGGTACTGTAATGGATGATGTATTTGATACCAGTTCGGTTATGCTTTCACGACACACTGATCTTGGGATCGTGAATGTGTATGCATAACGGGTGTTTCGGACAGCTAGTCCGGGGCCCCACATCGCCCGCTAGGCAGCGTCCCCTCGCGCCGGCGGTCAGGCCAATCCATCCATCTGTAGGCGACGAACAGAACAACGAAGAATGGTTACCGCCGCTCGACTTCCCCAAGTTGGTGAGATCCTTGGGCGGGGGGGGGGGGGAAGCCGTCGATCTTGAGCGGTTGAATTGGCATCCTCCCTCTCTGCTCTTATAGCGCGTCATCGTCTCCCAGAGCAGCGTGCCACCGTCGGCCAGGAGCAGCGCGCGGACGCAGGCCAACACAAACCGATTGGGTAGGCAAGAGATCAAGCAGGAAGATGCTGGTGAAATTTGGTGGAGAAGACGGTGAGGGTCGGTGGAAAAATAGAGATATAGCGAGGAGATTTTTTTTTTAGTGGAATCGCGAGGAGATATGGAGAAGGTATGCGTCGAGTCATCGGCGCCGCTTTGACCATCGAAACATCCGAGCAACACTAACGGAACCGGCCTACCACTTCCCGAAAAGGCCGGCGGCTACGGCCACACCGGCGGCCCATCGAAACATCCGGTCTCCAAACACCAAGAAGGAAAGTAGGCCCTAAAAATCGTAGAGAGCACCGAAATCGTACACAATAAAAAACCGACGAGATGGACGTGGTCATGACCGCATTAAACCTCAGCTAAGGTCAAAATTCTACTAAAAATTGAAGCTGTTTAGGTTTAATATAGTAGTTATGATGTGAATGAAGTGATTCGAAGCAATGGTAAAGACAATGACTAAACAACTGAATCATATAGCAAAAACTTTTCATGAATAGTACTTTCAAGACAAGCATCGGTGAGACTTGCATAGGAGTTAACTCATAAAGCAATAAATTCTTAGTAGAAAGTTTTGAAGCAACACAAAGGAAGATATAAGTTTTAGTGGTTGCTTTCAACTTCAACATGTATATCTCATGGATAATTGTCAACACAAAGTAATATGATGAATGCAAATAAGCAAGTATGTAGGAATCACTGCACACAGTTGACACAAGTGTTTGCTTCTAAGATAGAAAGAAGTGGGTAAACTGACTCAACATAAAGTAAAAGAATGGCCCTTCGCAGAGGGAAGCATGGATTACTATTTTTATGCTAGAGCTTTTATTTTGAAAACATAGAAACAATTTTGTCAACGGTAGTAATAATTCATATGTGTTATGCATAATACATCTTATAAGTTGCAAGTCTCATGCATAGAATACCAATAGTGCCTGCACCTTGTCCTAATTAGCTTGGATTAACACGGATTATCATTGCATAACATATGTTTCAACCAAGTGTCACAAAGGGGTACCTCTATGCCGCCTGTACAAAGGTCCAAGGAGATAAATCGCATTTGATTTCTCGTTTTTAATAGATCTCAACCATGGACATCCATACGGGGACAACATAGAAAACAGATAATGGACTCCTCTTTTAATGCTTAAGCATTCAACAGATAATATTCTCATAAGAGATTGAGGATTAGTGTCCAAACTGAAACTTCCACCATGATTCATGACTTTAGTTGGCGGCCCAATGTTCTTCTCTAACAATATGCATACTCAAACCATTTGATCATGAAAATCGCCCTTACTTCAGACAAGACGAACATGCATAGCAACTCACATGATATCCAACAAAGGTGTAATAGTTGATGGTGTCCCCAGAAACATGGTTACTGCTCAACAAGCAACTTATAAGAAATAAGATACATAGCAACATATTCAATACCACAATAGTTTTTAAGGCTATTTTCCCATGAGCTATGTATTGCAAAGACAAAGAATGAAATTTTAAGGTAGCACTCAAGTAATTTACTTTGGAATGGCAGAGAAATACCACATAGTAGGTAGGTATGGTGGACACAAATGGCATAAGTTTTGGCTCAAGGATTTGGATGCACGAGAAGTATTTCCCTCAGCACAAGACTTTGGCTCGCAAGGTTGTTTGAAGCAAACACAAGTATGAACCGGTACAGCAAAACTTACATAAGAACATATTGCAAGCATTATAAGACTCTACACTGTCTTCCTTGTTGTTCAAACACTTCACCAGAAAATATCTACACCTTAGAGAGACCAATCATGCAAACCAAATTTCAACAAGCTCTACAGTAGTTCTTCATTAATGGGTGCAAAGTACATGATGCAAGAGCTTAAACATGATCTATTTGAGCACAACAATTGCCAAGTATCAAATTATTCAAGACAATATACCAATTACCACATGAAGCATTTTTTGTTTCCAACCATATAACAATGAACGAAGCAGTTTTCAACCTTCGTCATGAACATTAAAAGTAAAGCTAAGAACACCAGTTGTTCATATGAAACAGCGGAGCGTGTCTTTCTCCCACACAAAGAATGCTAGGATCCGAGTTTATTCAAACAAAAACAAAATTAAAAGCAAACAGACGCTCCAAGTAAAGCACATAAGATGTGACTGAATAAAAATATAGTTTCACTAGAGGTGACTCGATAAGTTGTCGATGAAGAAGGGGATGCCTTGGGCATCCCCAAGCTTAGATGCTTGAGTCTTCTTGAAATATGCAGGGATGAACCACGGGGGCATCCCCAAGCTTAGACTTTTCACTCTTCTTGATCATATTATATCATCCTTCTCTCTTGATCCTTGAAAACTTTCTCCACACCAAACTCAAAACAAACTCATTAGATGGTTGCATAATCAAAAATTCCCATATTCAGAGGTGACATAATCAGTCTTAACACTTCTGGACATTGCACAAAGCTACTGAAAGTTAATGGAACAAAGAAATCCATGCAACATAGCAAAAGAGGCAATGCGAGATAAAAGGCAGAATCTGTCAAAACAGAGCAGTCCGTAAAGACGAATTTTTCAGAGGCACTTAACAGGCTCAGATGAAAAAGCTCAAATTGAATGAAAGTTGCGCACATATCTTTGGATCACGCACGTAAATTGGCAGATTTTTCTGAGTTACCTACAGACGGGGCTGCTCAATTTCGTGACAGTAAGAAATCTGTTTCTGCGCAGTAATCCAAATCTAGTATCAACCCTACTATCAAAGACTTTACTTGGCACAACAATGCAATAAAATAAATATAAGAAGAGGTTGCTACAGTAGTAACAACTTCCAAGACTCAACAAAACAGTAATAAAAACATACATGGGTTATCTCCCAAGAAGTGCTTTTCTTTAACGCCTTTCAGCCTAGGCGTGAAAGTGTGAATCAAGTATTATCGAGAGATGAAGCATCAACATTATAATTTTCCTTACAAACACAACTTGTTGCAGAGGGTACCTTAGATGCTCCATTATCTAAATTTCCCATAGTGGTACTAAGGGTTTTATCAATTTTAGGTTTATAATAATTCTTTGGCTTAGGCACCTTAGAGACATACATGAATTTTTGCTCCTTGCCCACATAAGCTTTCTCCTTAATAAGAGAAGAAAAAGTTGAACCCAATGTTCCCATAGCTTCTTCAAGTTTACCAATCCTATGGGTTTGATTATCATGGATAGCACAAGTTTCTAAAATAGCAATTCTTTCATTAATTCCTCCTAGGGATTTATCAAGTTTATCAAGTATTATCAAGTAATATTCCCAGTTTAGTCTCAACACTTGGAAGATTTTTCTCTATGGCTTCCAACTTTTTCATGACATCCTCAAGAGATATTTCAATTTTAGTTTCATTAACAGGTGGTATTCCAACTAGGCTCTCAATGATGCAACTAGCTTCTAAAGCAGGAGTACCTAGGAAATTACCCCCGAAAGAGTATCAAGAACATACCTATTCCAGCTAGATATACCAACATAAAAGTTCCTAAGTAGGATAATAGTGGAGTGTTTCTTAGTGCACCTATGATGAGCATCACTAATTCTATACCAAGCATCTTTAAAACTTTCTCCCCCTTGTTGCTTAAAAGAACGAACTTCAACTTCAGGATTACTCATTTTAGCAACAGTAAACAAAGCAAACTAGATAAGGTAAAGTAAAACAAGTAACTAAATTTTTTTGTGTTTTTGATATAGGAAGCAAACAAGACAGTAAATAAAGTAATGCAAGTAACTAATTTTTTTTGTGTTGTTGATATAAAGAAAGCAAACAAAGCAGAAAGTAAAGTAAAGTAAAGCAAGACAATAACGAAGTAAAGAGATTGGATGTGAGAGACTCCCTTGCGACGTGTCTTGATCTCCCCGGCAACGGCGCCGTGAAAAGAGCTTGATAACGCGTGAAGCACACGTCCGTTGGGAACCCCAAGAGGAAGGTGTGATGCGTACAACAGCAAGTTTTCCCTCAGTATGAAACCAAGGTTATCGAACCAGTAGGAGATGAAGGCCACATGAAGATTGTTGGCGGAGGAGTGTAGTGCGGCGCAACACCAGGGATTCCAGCGCCAACGTGGAACCTGCACAACACAATCAAAATACTTTGCCCCAACTTAACAGTGAGGTTGTCAATCTCACCGGCTTGCTGTAAACAAAGGATTAAACGTATGGTGTGGAGAATGATGTTTGCTTGTAGAGAACAACAGAGAACAGAGATTGCAGTAGATTGTATTTCAGATGTAAAAGAATGGACCGGGGTCCACGGTTCACTAGTGGTGTCTCTCCGATAAGAAATAACATGTTGGGTGAACAAATTACAGTTGGACAATTGACAAATAGAGATGCATACATATCATGATAATTACTATGAGATTTAATCAGGGCATTACGACAAAGTACATAGACCGCTATCCAGCATGCATCTATGCCTAAAAAGTCCACCTTCGGGTTAGCATCCGCACCCCTTCCAGTATTAAGTTGCAAACAACAGACAATTGCATTAAGTATGGTGCGTAATGTAATCAACACAAATATCGTTAGACAAAGCATTGATGTTTTATCCCTAGTGGCAACAAGACATCCACAACCTTAGAACTTTCCGTCACCGTCCCGCATTCAATGGAGGCATGAACCCACTATCGAGCATAAATACTCCCTCTTGGAGTCACAAGTATCAACTTGGCCAGAGCCTCTACTAGCAACGGAGAGCATGCAAGAACATAAATAACATATATATGATAGATTGATAATCAACTTGACATAGTATTCAATATTCATCGGATCCCAACAAACACAACATGTAGCATTACAAATAGATGATCTTGATCATGATAGGCAGCTCACAAGATCTAACATGATAGCACAATGAGGAGAAGACAACCATCTAGATACTGCTATGGACCCATAGTCCAAGGATGAACTACTCACACATCAGTCCGGAGGCGGGCATGGTGATGTAGAGCCCTCCGGTGAAGATTCCCCTCTCCGGCAGGGTGCCGGAGGCGATCTCCTGAATCCCCCGAGATGGGATTGGCGGCGGCGGCGTCTCTGGAAGTATTTCCGTATCGTGGCTCTCGGTAATAGGGTTTTCGCGACGGAGAGTTTAAGTAGGCGGAAGGGCAGGGTCGGTGGAGGCACGAGGGCCCCATACCATAGGGCGGCGCGGGCCCCACCCAGGCCGCGCGGCCCTGTGGTGTCGACGCCTCGTCGCCCCACCTCGTATCCTCTTCGGTCTTCTGGAAGCTCCGTGGATAAATAAGACCCTGAGCGTTGATTTCGTCCAATTCCGAGAATATTTCCTTTGTAGGATTTCTGAAACCAAAAACAGCAGAAAACAGCAACCGACTCTTCGGCATCTCGTTAATAGGTTAGTGCCGGAAAATGCATATAAATGATGTAAAGTATGTATAAAACATGTGAGTATTGTCATAAAAGTAGCATGGAACATAAGAAATTATGGATACGTTTGAGACGTATCAGCCTCTTCTTACCATTCATACATATGCAGCAAGTGCAATACATGTCCAGGTTGTGACCTTCCTGAGCTCTTACAAACCCCGTAAAGTGTTGAACACCATTTATATATGAAGGGGAAGATAAGTGTACATGCAGTATCCAAGTTATGTACATTTGTTTAATTATGAGATACAGTGGTTGATGATTAATTTAAGGCGAAGTAGGAAATGTATATCCATCGAGTACAAAACTATACTATATGATTATGCATTTCAGCAATCTTGTCGAGTATAAAACTAAAAATGCCCATCGACATTTTAGCAAACAGATTGAGTACAAAACTCTACCATGGCATTCCAGCAAACTAACGAATCGAGTGCAGGATTGACTATATATGCCCACACAAACGAACAAATTGATCGAGGACAAATCAAGCGGAAAACTATAAAGTGCCAATTAGTTCGAGCATACTGACGGAATTTTTTAGCAGCATCAAGAAAATACAAATGTTAGGCCGTCTTTCCCGATGCATGATTGAGCTAGAGATAGCAGCCCTACCGTGGATCAACTTGACCGTTGGTACGTCTCGAGAAGAACAACGGGGAGGGAAAGCTTCTTCGCACGGAAGGGGAGGAGAAGCTCTTCGCACGGATGGGGATAAGTTGTGTTGGGGTGGGTGGGGGTTCATGCGGCCGGGCCGCCGGGGTGATAATTAAGGGCGGTAGGTGGTGTTTAATGGAGTTGCGTGTTTAATTTGCCGTGCACAAGGTTGAGGAATAGGCGGTTCCGTTTGCAGCGCGCACAATTCAAACTATCACGCGCATGTAGTTCAAATTCGCCCTATTTTCATTAAATCGACATAAATCATGTGAGTGGGGGAAATTAGCAAGGTTGCTTGAAAATTAGTAAAACTTAGGAATTATCATTTAAATATGCTCTATTTGTGTGAAAATCGGGGTGTGGAGGCATGTTAAGCTGTTTTATTTGTACTTTCTCCACTAGAACTCCCATTTTATGTACTTTGGATGATAAAAAATCATTTGTACATAAATTTTGACAACACCATTTGCAAAATTGTTTTACCTGCCAAGATGCACCCATCCACCAAATATGGGGCAAAATTTATCACATTCTAGCTATGTATATATATATGGCACACACACACATATATGGCCATGTATATGGCCTTGCTAATAGCTGGGTGGCCGGTCATACGTGTGGCTTAATTGAATCCAAATAATGTGTTCATACATAGTATATTAAGCCATATATAAGCAAGTCCTCGGGTATTAGCAGCCAGCTAGCTAGCATATATAGATAGCTAGAGAGCTTAATTTTGTTTGTGTCAAAACCTAAGATTTTGTTAGCGGTGAATTAATTAATTAAAGGGAGAGGTTTGTGCACACATTAATTAGAGAGGGACCCTTCAATTTTGCGCAAGTTTTCCACTAATTAGCTAGAGAGCAGGGTTTAATTAGGCCATGTTTAGGGGTTATGTGTGTTATAATAGAGATTAACTAGTGCACATTTAGAGGACCCCCCTGCTTTATGCGCAAGCAGATGTAGTTTGAATCCCAAGCAGAACTAATATGCACACATGAGATATGTATGCCATATTCAAGTTTAATTAGATATGTGCTAATGGAAACTAGCTACTAGTGTGCACACATTAATTTATAGTAGACGAGCCCCTAGCTAGCTTGATGCGCAAGTGTTGGACAATTAATCTAGCTAGCTAACTAGTTTTTGAATCCCAAGAAATATATATTAATAATGTGTGTTCATACATGCATGATAGGCCATATATTAAGTGGGTTAATTTAGGGGGTTTGTGCAAGTTTTTCCCTAATTGTTGGATTTTTGTGTTCACTCATTTTCTTCGGTTATTTTAGGGTTTAATTACTAGATAGCGGGGTTTCATTAATAATAATTAAGCTAGGTTTTTTAAAACTTTTAACAGTAGGAAAGGCTCCTACTCGCTTTATATTAAATAAAAGGAATCCCAACAGAAAACCAGGGAGTTACTTCTTTGGTTACGTACAGATGCCTTTGGCTAGAAAGAAAATGAAACTAGAGTTTGGAGTACACCAAGTTTGAACTACAAGCTAGAAATAAGTGTAGTAATAAAGGGGTGTACCCCCTCTTTTGTTCTATGAACTAATAAACCAAGCCAGGTTTGTTGGGTCGTTATATATATATATATATATATATATATATATATATATATAGGGTCACACTATTCTGAAACCGGTGCTCAGAATAATATTCTGAACACCACCCCACTTATATAGGAGACGACACGACGCGCACAGAAAAAATATCCGAACCGAACGGGGCGAGTAGAAAACAGAAAATCCCCACACGTATCCTGTTCCTTCCCCACGAGCTTCACATCACCGAACCAACTGCCATGGTCCGCCCTGCCGCCGTCCTCACCACCGGCCGGGCCGCCGCCTTCCGGCGCCCTCCACAGCTAGCCGGGGCCTGCCGCCGCCCTCCGCCGTCATCCTCTGAGCCAGCCGGGCGCGGCCGGCCTGACCACACCGCCGCCATCCTCGCAGCATGCCGAGGCGCGGCCGGCCCGACCACACCACCGCCGGCCAGGCTCCCTCGCCGCCGGACAGCCGCGTGCCGCCGCCCTCGACCCGCACGTCTCCGCTCTCGAGCCCCGCGCCTCTGCCGGCGCGTCGCCGCCCCTCGACCCACTACAAGCGCGCTGCTGGCCTCCACCACTAGTCAACGCGGCCGGATTCTTCCATGGCTTCGCCGGCGGCCGTCCGATCTCCCTCCCGAAAGCCTTGCTCCCTTCCCTTCACCCGTGGGCCAGCGGCGGCCCTCGCCCCACTTTCCCTCCCGACGCCCTTGGTCCGCCCTTGCTCGCCTGGAGCTTCCTACTATATTGCCAGCATGGATGATACTGCCGCCGGCTTGCTCCCCTACTGCCAGCTTCGTTCCGTTCAAGAATCGCTCGCTGCACGCTGCTGGTGCCTTGGTGCCTCCTCGAATCTACTCCCGGGCTTGGACATTTGGGGATTTTTTCAGTTTCTTATTCTTTGCGCTTATATGTGAATTTCTTCCTATTTTTAATTATTATGGCCACTATTTTTAAGTACAGGACATCAGGTATAGGAAGTATACGAATTCACTCCGAGAAGTATACAAATCTCATGGTGCTGAGGCTCGTAGAGATGCACCACGGAACGAAGGATTTGGAGAGGGCGGGCTCCCGCCGATGCGGAGGCTCGTGTGGGGGCGCGAAAGAGATGGTCCGGCCGTCGTCTACAGGACTGCCCAACTCGGTGATGTCTCCGATTTGTTCCCGTTTCTTGCTAGGCAGTACAGGCAAGTTCAGCGAGTAAAAGGTTAATCGCATAGTGGTAGTAAGTGCAAATGCATGTTTTCGGTTTTGGAGAACAGACTGCTGCTCTGCTCTCTCTCTCGCAGGCGCAACAGCTCCTCTCTGTTTCTCTCGCGTGCAAGTGCGCAGCAGCTGTTCCTATCTCTCTTTTCTAGCGTTCGACCGTGAGCTTGCAAATAGCTAATTAAATTTGTCCCAGCAGTCATACTACTAGTAGTAAGTACAGTCATTGGGCCTCAGCAGTACAAACATTCAGACTAGGAATTACAGTTGGCACATATACCATTGTCTTCTTTTTCTCTTAGACCTGAACTTTTGTTAGTCATGGACCTGTACTTCTGATAAGCATCGCTCTATATTTTCCTTGTGATAAAAGACATTAGCTGTGATAAAAGATACTCGGTAGCATCTTTTGTTGTGTGTACTTCTTAAATTAGTTGGTTTGAATTTCCCACCGATATTATCATTGGAAGTATGGGACTGTTATTGAGTGCAGTTCACACAAACGAAGTGAACGGTATTGATGTTGAAATTTTGAATAGAATGAATACATTTGGCAAGAAGTACAAGACATCCTCCGTCGGCAGCAATTTCAGGTTAAGTACATGGTGTCGGAGAACCACATTGATATGTCCATAAGAACTCTACATCTCTCTTTCTCTTGTTGATTTTTATTCGTGATCACCGCTAAAAAAGTTTTTGGTGCCATGAGATCGCCGCTAAAAAAGTTTGATTTTTATTTGTGCTAGCTGGCTATTTATCTGCCTCTTGCATTGGTAGTTTTAAAATTTTGAGTTTTATATGTATTGGTACGGCGCTCACTGAAAACTCCTAATGATTGCAGGGATTCGGCCTTAAAGGCAGCTATATGAAACACTAAACAGAGAAGTCAGTACTGCATATGATCCCGATCCGGTCAGTTCTTTCGAGCCTGAAACTAACCTCCTCGTCGCCGGCGGAACTCCCTTGATTCGGCGCCCATTGCTGCAGCTTAGGCGCCGCCCCAGGCCGAAATTCGCCGCCGTTATCCGGTGGTTTCCGGTACAGCCGCTACCCAAAACGCCGGGACGACAGGGCGAGATATACATGAGCCGACGGACGGACACTGGAGTCTCACGATCCCGCGCGTGGTATCTTTTTCTTTTGATTTTTTTGTCAGTTTTGCAGCTTGTATAATCAGAGCAGTGCAATATTTTAGCAACGGGCAGTGCACGTCCTGGAGGAGTGCTACTCTGATTGATTCCAAGAGCTAGCTTGCTACCTAGCTCTCGCTCTGTTTTTTTTTTCCTCCTGCTCTCTAGTTTGCTACAGGCCGCGTGCTCCGGCCGCAAACTAACTTCCTTCATCTTCATCGTCGGCGTTCGCTGCGCAGCACAGCACGAGGCTGCAGCCTTCACTCTGTCTCCTCGAGCTGTTGTTCATGTGCTACCTCTGTATTTTCTATTTGCTGCGTTCGGCAGTACATGTTGATTCAGATGAGAAGTGAAAACGTATAGTGCTAGGAAGTGCAAAATCCAGCGACGTGCCGACCAGCCCCTCCCTCCGGCACCGTGCAGTGAATAAACCTCCTTCCCTGGGCCGGCAGCTCCTCCCGGCAAGGTGGCCTGATGGCTGGAGTCTGAAGTCGGCTAAATGAATAAATGAACTATGTGTGTTGTTGCTCCTTCCTAAGAACTAGAACTTGGGGATTTCAACCCCTGGACGTCTCCTAGAGCACAGACGACAGCCACCAAAATCAAACACAACGGTGATGTAGCAGTACAAATATGTTTCACCTTTTTTGCTGAAATTTTGGTATGTTTTACTGTTGTTTAAATTTGTTGATGAGAAAAAACTCTAAAGAAATAGGATGATTTGAAAGGATGAGATGCAGTAAAAGTGCACCCGCATCTGTCAGGCAATACATATACACAACTCGATGCAGTACATATGCCCACTTCGTTTGCTAAAAATTGCCCCCCCCCCCCTAGAAGTTCAATTTAAAAAGTCCCCTAAAATTCACTTCTACCGGAATATTCAGAAAATAATTAGAAAGTCAATGTGAGGAATTAAGAGCGAACATCATTCGAAGCATGTGAAATCAAGCTCGGAAGTTAGTGAATTGCCTCTACAAGTTTTTGATTCATTTCAATGTCCATCTAAAAAGGAAGTGCAATATGATCAACTCTCCGAAGCACGAGTATACTCGCAGACAAGTCCATCTCGCAAATGTTTTTGTGGGGCAGTGCATTTGTTAACAACATGAGGTGTATGTGTTCATGTCGAGAATAAAAGTTCATCTAATAAAGTTGATGCTGAAAAAAGAAGTGAAAACGACTACAACAATTTGACACGAGAAGTACATCCAT
Organism: Lolium rigidum; assembly: GCF_022539505.1. NCBI lineage: Eukaryota > Viridiplantae > Streptophyta > Magnoliopsida > Poales > Poaceae > Lolium > Lolium rigidum. The sequence goes on from NW_025900345.1 coordinate 25,024, forward strand.
TAAAATACTCGATGACGAGAATTACAACCATTTGACATGAGGAGTGCACCCACTTAATATAGAAAGTACAAGAAAACCGATAAAATCCAAATGTAGAAAAAATAAAATAATCTCGTCATCCATGAGGAACTTCAAATACTTAACGCTGAGAAGTACAACCATTCGACACGAGCAGTACATGCACTTACTATAGGAAGTACAAGAAAACTGGCAAAATAAAAACGCAGAAAAAACAAAATAATCGCGTCACTAGTGAGGAAGTTTAAATACTTAACGACAAAAAGTACAGCTAGTTGACACAAGCAGTAAACCCACTTAATATAGAAAGTACAAGATAACTAACGCCGGTGCTGCGCTCCAAGTTGTCGTCGGTCCGCCTCCGCTGAACCTTGTTGCCGACAAGATCCACTGGTGTCCCTCCATTGCCGGGTTCCTACGTGCCTCTCTACCAACCCCTGACCCGCGAACCGATAGCCTCTACCCTTATACGGCCGCCCCTGAACAGTGCGGCATCGACCAGCGCCCCACCGGCCCTAGCCCGCGTCCCGCTACCCCTCTTCCACGTGTCCCTTGTCGACAAGATCCACTTATTATAGGAAGTGGAACAAAACCGACAAATCCAAATGTAGAAAAAAAAACCCCGTCATCCGCAAGGAAGTTCAAATACTTGACGACGAGAAGTAAAACTATTCAACACGGGCACTACAACCACATATTGTAGGCAGTACAAGCAAACCGACAAAATCCTAACATAGAAAAACCAAAATAATCCCATCATACGCGAGGAAGTTAAAATACTGGACAATGAGAAGTAAAACCATTTGAAACGAGCAGTACAACCACTTATTGTAGGAAGTACAAGAAAACCGATAAAAATCCAAATGTACAAGAAAAAAACCTCATCATCCACGAGGAAGTTCACATACTTAAAGCTGAGAAGTACAACCATTCGACACAAGCAGTACACACAATTAATATAGGAAGTACAAGAAAACTGACAAAATCCAAATGTACAAAAAACAAAAAAGTACAGTCATCCGTGGGAAGTACAAGCCATGATTCCGAGAAGTGCAAGCATTGACTATAGGAAGTACAAGCACTAACTACGGGAAGTACAAAGTGTTCAAATAAATTGTATTGGTTTTTTAGAACAGGTTCGTGAAACCGTACCGAGAAGTACAACTTTATTTCCCGGGAAGTACAACCTCATGTCGAGGAAGTTCAACCTCATGTCGGGGGAGTTCAAATACTTGACACTGAGAATTACTACCATTCAACACGGGTAGTACAACCACTTGCAAAAAACCGACAAGATGTAGATGCAAAAAAAATCCGACATCGAAGTACAAAAAACCGACACGGGAAGTACAAAAAACCGACAAGATGTAGATGCAAAAAAAAATCCCATCATCCGCGAGGAAGTTCAAATAATTGACATCGAAAAGTACAACCATTCTACACGAGCTGTACAACCACTTATTATAGGAAGTACAAGAAAACCGAAAAAATCTAAATGTACAAAAAAACTCTCGTCATCCGTGAGGAAGTTCAAACACTTAAAGCTGAGAAGTACAACCATTCGACACAACAAGTACACTAACTTAATATAGGAAGTATAAAAAACCCGACAAAATCTAAATGTACAAAAAAAATCCCCTCATCCGTGGGAAGTACAATCTGTGATTCCGGGAAGTACAAGCGGTAACCATGGGAAGTAGAAAGTTTTCAGATACAATTTTATCAGTTTTTCTGAACACTTTCGTGAAACCGCACCAAGAAGTACAACCGCATTTCCCGAGAAGTACAAGCTCATGTCGAGGGAAGTTCAATGCTATGTTTTTACGGGGCGGAAATCTATTATCCAAATCTCATCGATTTGATCACCAACCACTTCAATCATTGTCACCAAAAGCAATATTTGATAGAGTATATGTCTAATTTCATTACCTACAACATTTTACAACAAATCAATGGATCTAATCCATCAAATTCAAGTCGTTATCCCACAAAATATAACGGAAACATGATTCTAATACTTCTAAAATTACTTTTAAACCGTTCGGATTTGGCAAAAATGGTATATACGAAAAAGATGCGCCATTTTGACACCTTTCCAACCGTATATCATTTGCATTGTTTAAATATAACGCATGTAAATCACGGGGAAAATCATTCAGAGCCCGTCACATAAAACGGGCGGACAGTAATTCGAGTTATTTTCTTAAACGGTAACGAATTAGAAAAAACAATTGGAATAAGAAAGTTGCGCCTAGTCCATAGCTTTCCAACGCCATATCATTTGCATCATTCCGACATACGGTTGAAACAAAACATCCAAATTACTGTCCGCTCGTTTTTTGAGTACGTCCGAATTTCGGTATTTTCAAAATCATTCAAAAACTGTGAGGATTTCGAAAAAACATAAAACATGAAAAAGTTGCGCAATTTCATTATCTTTCCAACGGTATATCATTTGCACAGTTTCGATAAGCGATTAAAAAATCGAACTAAAAGTTCGTTTTCTAGCCATATAGAAGCGTTTTCGTATTTTCAAAATTAAATTTGTACCGTGCAAAATCTGTGAAAAGTGTAAACATGAAAAAGTTGCGGTTTTTCATTACCTATCCAACGGTATATCATTTGCATAGTTCCGACAAATGGTTGAGAAACTTGAGGTATAATTAGTACCTCTGAAGAAAACAGGAAGTTCAGCTAAGTTCGACAGAAAGTTGAACCATGTTATCCGGAAAGTACAACCTTGTGTTCAGAAAAGTACAAGTCGGTGCTCAGAATATTATTCTGCAACTGGTTGCAGAATAGTGCTGGTATATATATATATATATATATATATATATATATATATATATATATATATATATAGGGTTGCACTATTCTGAAACCGATGTTCAAAATAATATTCTGAGCACCACAGCCCTATATGACGTGATTCCATCTGAAACCCGGAATAAAGAAAAAACTAGTCCCACGCCCCACCAGCTCGTCCCCAACCTCCACACTAGGCCTCCTCCCGACCAGGTCTTTCCCCCGATGGGAATCCACCGCCGGCCTCCCCCGCTCCCCACCGGCGGCCAGGCTCCCGCCTCCCAACCCTCCCCTCCCATCCCCGCAGGCAAGTCGCCGCCGTCGCCTCCCCGCCACACCACCCACCGTCGTCGCCCGCACCTGCAACCGATGCCGCGGACCCTCCACCCGTGCGCATCCGCCGATCTGAGGCTCGCGCGCTGCCGCTTGAAGGTCCGCGCCGCCGCCGATTGGAGGTCTTCGCGCGGAGCTGCTCACCGCCGCCTCGAGGATCTCCGGGCCGTCGACTTGAGGCTTGCGAGCTGCCGCCTGAAGGGCCGCGCCGCCACCACCTGGAGGTCCTCGCGCGCGGCCGGTAGGAGGTCATCTCTTCTTCCCCGCGACCGGCAGGTCCCCTTCTTCCCCGTGACCAGTGGTCTCCTTTCTTCCCTACGGCGGCCCCTTCTTCCCCATGGCCGGCGGCTCCCCTGCTTCCCTCTGCGTCCTATGCACTTTCTCCGGCAACGCCGCCGCCACGTCCACGCAGCACAACGCCCAGGCCGTGATTGTCAGCTGCATCTTATCGAGTAGGTCGCCCGCCTGCTGCTCTTACTTTGTTGTGCTCTCGTGCGTAGCAGCTACTGCTTTTCTCTCTATTTGATCCTGCTTCTGCAGTTATGCTGCTAGGTGATGCTCCTGTTCCTATAATATTGCCCAGCAGCAGTGCAAGTGGCTTCCCTTGGAAGTACAAGGAAAATAGATGAGAAATCGTCCACTCTTCTCCTTTGATTCTACATCCACAGCAGTGCAAGCGTGTCAATGCAGGCAGTGTCATTGTTGGTTAGTAGAAGTACGGAAGAGTTTTAAATTCCAGTAGCCTTTTATTGCTGCCTCTTTTGATTAAATTTCCTTGTGCGTGCAAGTAATGTCATGACCATGTTTCTTGGTGCGCTTGCAAGAAGGAAGACTGAAGATTAATGTGGAGGCGTCCTTCTCTCAGTCTTTTGGTGCAGCCACGGTAGAAATCCTTGTCCTGGATGGACAGGTACTGGATGTAGTACCAGAGGGGAGCAGCGACGGAGCTAAGGGGGGCCAGAAGGCTAAAACCAAGCAGTAAAGCCAGTCATAGAAGAGAAAGGGGCTAGGATGGCAGCGACGTAGTTACCACTTACCAGCGACAGGACGCATCCCTTCGATGTTTCGTTTCTGCTGCATTTGGCGGCTGACGACGCAGACAATTTGATATCCTATGACAGAGAGAATTCCCTAAAATAAACTATGATGGTGAAAACTGAAAAGGGAGCAGCGAGTTGTGATCCACAGCTGCAAGGCCGGCCGGCCACGAGATCAGTATGAGCGGCGTTGAGGAGACAAGGAAAATGGTATTTTAACTCATCTATAATTTAATTTTGATCTTGCTTAGTAGATCAGTATGAGCGGCGATAAGGAGTATTTGTTGTTTTCTCATATCCAAAGATTAGATTACTGTTGTATGCCTTTAAAACTGTACAAGTAGAACGGTAGAAGCTACAGACATCAACCATCCATTGGGAATTTTCGATTGCTCGCATGTGTTTGTGTAGACATGGAGAAAAAGAGCGCCAGATCAATTCATAATAGGTTCAACCTTTCTGGTTCATTAACTTATTAATTCAACATGTCTTCTGAACATATAGTGAAATTCAAATTCGCCAGACCATGTCCCCACCGGCGATGCGCTTCCCACTCTGCCCAGCGCTCTGCCTTTCTCTCCATGGCTACCGTCATTTTCTTCTATGGAGTACTTTTTTTCTTGTTAGCTCAGTTCAGATCTGCATCGACCTAAACTGCTGACCAACATCCCTCTGTACTTTTAATGAACATGGTTCTGTACTTTGTTTGATCATTAGGTAGTTTCTTTTATATTATATATGCACTTCTGAATTTTTGTACCTGAACTTCGCTGTGATATAGTGTTATATTTCTGACAGTTGTTGATTTGAACTTCCCTGTGATGCCATAGAGCTTGACATGCCGTCGCAGCAGCTAGCTGATGGAAGCCAACGGGTAACTGGTACATGCCGACGAGCCAGCCGGAGGATGTCCTCTAGCAGCTGGAGTGCGGAGCCAACAGGAGGACGCACAAGGCTGCTGCCATGGGTAAAGCTTTGCTGAACCACGAATAGCTCCTTGTCGCAGCAATACAGTGAATTTCCACCTCCTGCTGCTATAACATGATGCAAAAGAAAAGCTCATTGGCTGTGTTCTGACTTGCTTGTTTGGATTGATTTGTTGTTGCTCCAATACTTGAATGAAGGTCCTAGTTTCAGTTAAAAACATGTTTCTTGCTTGAGCCCATCTGTCACACGGCAGTACAAGCACCAGGAAAAAGAAGTGTGATTGCTCCATAAAAAGATGTACAGTATTATTACACATAACGCGAGTGTGTGCGCTGTCGACGCTCTTTCTATGCCGATGTTGTTCTGCTCTCTTTACTTGCTGCTGATATCTCTCTCTGTTTCTCTTTTGAACATGGTCTTGTGCACTTCTTACAGATTACTGAATCTATCCCCAAAATGTGAAAAATGATTTTTCTGTGGTGTATAACAGTACTATTGACAATATATGAGAAGCACAGCCCGATGGTTATTGGTAGTACAAGAAAAACATTGAGGCAGCTCCTCACAATATTTTTTCATTTATACCTATATTAAATCTCAAAAAGTACAAGGTTGTAAATTAAGGAAGTACAGGTCCGACAAGTACATCAACACATCAACAATATAACAAATTAAAGAACTTCCGAGAAGTATAGTAAGTTCAAAATTTTGGTTTTGAAAAGTGCACTTCACTTCGCAAAAAAAATAAGAAAACAATAATTACAATTTTCGCTTTCTAGGAAGTACACGTAGTAGCGCTGTGAAGGACATGTCATCAGGTTTACAAAGTACAAATGGTCTCTTTCAAGAAGTTGAGTGTGTGTTCAAAAAAAAAAGTAGAGTGTCCACATGAAGTGCTAAAGAATTATTGTCACGAAGTACACACGACAATATTGGTACGTACTATTGATTACTTTCGGGAAGTACACGGTCCGCTATGTAGTATATTAAAAATATCTAGAAGAAGCTCACATAGCAACGTACAAACTTCATCCTTAATTTTTCATATGTTTCTTTTAATGTGGAGTGAATGTGCACCCTCAAAAATATGGCGAGGAGAAGTACACCCATTCCACATGAGTAGTACAACCCACTTAATATAGAAAGTACAAGAAAACGAGACAAAAAACAAATGTAGAAAAAATAAAATAATCCCGTCATTTGAGGAGAAGTTCAAATGCTTGACGGTAAGAAGTACAACCATTCGGCACAAGTACACCCACTTAATATAGAAAGTACAAAAAACAAAATAATCCCGTCATTCATGAGGAAGTTGAATTATTTGATGATGAGAAGTACAACCATACAACATGAGCAGTACAACCACTTATTGTAAGAAGTACAAGAAAACCGACAAATTTCAAATGTAAAAAAAATAAAACAATCCCGTCATACGCGAGTAAGTTCAAATACTTGACAATGAGAAGTACAACTATTCGACACGAACAGTACAACCACTTATTGTAGGAAGTACAAGAAAACCGAAAAAACCAGAATGTACAAGAAAATAAAATAATCTCATCATCCGCGAGGAAGTTCAAATACTTGACGACGAGAAGTACAACCATTGGACACGGGCAGTACAACCACTTATTATAGGAAGTACAAGAAAACCGATAACAATCCAAATATAAAAAAAAACAAAATAATCTCGTTATTCGCGAAGAAGTTCAAAGACTTCAAGTTGAGAAGTACAACCATTCGACACAAGAAGTACACAAACTTAATATAGGAAGTACAAAAAGCTGACAAAATACAAATACACAAAAAACAAAAAAAATCCCCTCATCTGCGGGAAGTACAATCAGTGATTCCGAGAAGTACGAGTGGTGATTGCAGGAAGTACAAGCGGTAACTACGGGAAGTAGAAAGTGTTTAGATAAAAATTTATTAATTTTTCTGAACGGGTTCGTGAAACTGCACCAAGAAGTAGAACCGCGTTGCCCGAGAAGTACAAGCACATGTCGAGAGAAGTTCAATGCTCTGTTTTTGCGAGGCGAAAATCTATTGTGCAAATCTCATTGTTTTGATCACTAACCACCTCAACCATTGCCACCCAAAGGTTTATCTGATAGATTAGGAGTATAATTTCATTACCTACAACATTTCACAACAAATAAAGAGATCTAATGCATCAAATTCAAGTCGTTATCTCGCAAAGTATACCGGAAACATGATTTCAAAACTTCTAAAATTAATTTTAAACCATTTAGATTTGGCAAAAATGATATATATGAAAAAGATGCGCCTTTTTTACACATTTCCAACCGTATATCATTTGCATTGCTTAAATATACCGCATAGAAATCGCGGGGAAAATCATTCGGTGCCCGTCTCATAAAACGGGCGGACAGTAATCCGAGTTATTCTCTTAAACTATAAGGAATTAGAGAAAACAATTAGAAGATGAAAGTTGCGCCTAGTCCGTAGCTTTCCAACGCCATATCATTTGCATCATTCCGACATACGGTTGAAACAAATCGTCCAAATTACTGTCCGCTTGTTTTTGAGTACGTCCGAATTTCGGTATTTTCAAAATTGTTCAAAAACTGTGAGGATTTTGAAAAAACGTAAAACATGAAAAAGTTGCGCAATTTCATTATCTTTCCAACGGTATATCATTTGCACAGTTTCGATAAGCGGTTCGAAAATCGAACTAAAAGTTCGTTTTACGGCCATATAGAAGCGTTTTCGTATTTTCAAAATTAAATTTTAACCGTGCAAAATCTGTGAAAAGTGTGAACATGAAAAAGTTGCGGTTTTTCATTATCTATCCAACGGTATATCATTTGCATAGTTCCGACAAATGGTTGAAAAACTCGTGGTATAATCAGTACCTCTAAAGAAAACGGGAAGTTCAGGTAAGTTCGACAGAAAGTTGAACCCTGTTATCCGGAAAGTGCAACCTTGTGTCCAGGAAAGTACAAGTCGGTGCTCAGAATATTATTCTGCAACCGGTTGCAGAATAGTGCTGGTATATATATATATATATATATATATATATATAGGGTTGCACTATTCTGAAACCGGTGCTCAGAATATTATTCTGAGCATCATCGGCCTATATAGGGCGTCCGTGCGGCAGAAGCCCACCGTACCGGTTCGATAATAAAACTTGGACCCCCAACCACCGCTATGGCACTTTCCTCCAACCTTCTCCGTGATGTGCTCGCAGCGGCCAGCCTACCAACCGCGCGCCGCCGCCGCCCGGAGCACGGCCTCACGCCCGATGCCGGCGTGCACCGCCCGGATCCTAACCGTCGCCGCCGACTCGCTGCGCCGCTTCCGCATACCCTCACGCGCCCATCCCCTGCTCGTTGCGCTTGCCGCCCCCATGCCCCTGCTCGCCGCCGGGTCGCATCAACCCCGGCAGAGTAGGACCCCGCCTCCGATGCTGAAGAATCTGCGGTGCCCGGCCCACTGGTCGCTCGGCGTCGTCCCCGGCGTGTCGCGGGTACGACCGCATCGCGGGAAATTGGAGCCCCATGACTTCCCGACTTCTGTGGCCGGCCAACCCAAAATTCTTAGCACCTCGTTCCGTGCTCACCCAGCTTCACCGTTGGCCGCATCCCGTCGAGTGCGACCCAAAGCAGCGGCCGCACGCCTGCTGTTGTCTCTAGCTACCACTGCCGCAATCTCTCTACACGAGCTGCTTGCCTGCTTCTTTCCCTGTACTCGTGCGGTGCTGCTGCTTTGTTGATTTCTTTCTTTTTGCCTGTGTATGTCGCTGCTGCTAGCTGCTCTCTCGCCCCCTAGTATTGCTCCTCGCTTTTTTCATGGAACGTATTCAGTTCTTGCAGCTCCGTTGTGGTTCCGCAACCAATGAGTAAGCCGCGATCTCCGGCCATACGAGCACGGTCGCGGCCGTCCACTTCTAGTACGACAGCCTCCTCATGCTCCTACCCTCCGTCTCCACGGCGACCGGCAAGGCGGACGGCCACCCGACGACCATCGCAGGCCGCTGCACAACGCATCCGTTAATTTATGCAGATGCTCCAAGAATAATGGCTGTGCAATTTTTTTCGTGTCTTGTACTTCCTTTTCTTCGGTTTCATACTGCCTTCAGTTTTGTACATCCGTGGAAAGGCTGGCGAAAACAAGGAGATGGAGTGGGTGCTGCTCCGTCCTTTTTCTGTTTCTTTCTCCTCTATCCGTATATTTCTCTTCGTTCATAGTTTTGAGGCTACAGATGGCATTGCAGTTGTCTAAACGGGAAAGTACAACCCCATCTATACACGAAGTACAAGTACAGTTATTCTGTCCATGGACTTAAAACACAGCTTGCATCGGCAAAACGTCGGGCTCCTCCCCCACAGATTCTCAGCCGGACCCAAACTCGACGGTTCCCCTTGTCGCCTGCCCGATATTGGGTCGAAATTTGCAGCTATTTTTGACTTTGAGCTGGACGACGACTAGCCGAACTGTCGCCAGTCCAGTCGATAGCTATGTGCTCTCCATCTTCTCTCTATTTCTCTGGACAGCCGTACAAACTTACTTATCGACAGTCGTACAAACTTACTGAAAGAGGCAGTGCAGTTGGTGGTTTACAAAAGTGTGGATGGTTTTGAATTCCAGCGATCATGAGTTGCTGCCTTGTATTGCTGAATTTGTTGTGCAAACAATAGCCCGAAGTCGAGAGCAGAAAGGTAGTAGGCATCGATGCGGAGAGGTTGGCACGACGGCGTGTTTCTCTGTCTCTTCACCCTCTCTCTGAAGGCATTACAACTGGTTGTTAGTCGGTAGTATAGTTGTTTCGCCGCGGGCAGTGCATGTGCTAGAGGAGCGCGCTCGACCACCCTCCCGTGAAGTAGGCTGCTAGCTACAGCTGCTCGCTGCGATAGCGTCCAAGTAGGCTCGTTGGATATGGTGGTGAATTCGAAACTGCTGATGTTGTGTTATTACGGTTAGCTCAAAGAACATACTGAATTTTTTGGCTCATTTTAGTCAAAGCTTGCGTTTTAGCTAGCTCAAACCTGTAGTTCGACCCATTTTGTTTCTCTGTCACGTACGTACATGAGTGCACTTGTCGAGTTCAGTTGTTTTTTGTGTGACCTTCACATAACACTCAAGTTAACTTAAATTTAAAGAAAGTACTGAAGCTAGCTTAGATTTAAAAATCTACAGTCCATTAAGCACACTAATGCGGTCCAAGAAGTACATGTCACCGCTGAAATTTGAGAAATGCATAGACCATCATCCGCAAGGAAGTTCAAATATTTGACGACGAACGGTACAACCATTCGACATGAGCAGTACACCCACTTAATATATGAAGTAGAAGAAACCGAGTAAAAACCAAATGTAGAAAAAGCAAAATATTCCCGTCATCCGCGAGGAAGTACAAGCAGAGATCCAGAGAAGAACAACCATTCGACACGAGCAGTACACCCACTATATATAGGAAGTACAAGATAACCAATTAAAAACCAAATGTAGAAAAAACAAAATAATCTCGTCATCCGCGAGGAAGTTCAAATAGTTGATGTTGATAAGTACAACCATTCAACACGAGCAGTACACCCACTTAATATAGGAAGTACAAGAAAACAAACAAAATCCAAATGTACAAAAAACAAAAATAATCTCGTCACCCGCGAGGAAGTTCATATACTTGTCAACGAGAAGTACAACCATTCGACATGAATAGTACACCCACTTAATATAGGAAGTATAAGAAACCCGACAAAATCCAAATGTAGAAAAAACAAAATAATCATGTCATCGGCGAGGAAGTACGAGCCGTGATTCCGAGAAGTACAGGCGGAGACAACACGAAGTACAAGCGGTAATTACATGAATTAAAAGTGTTCAAAGAAAATACTCCCACATATGTTCACATAGCAAAAAACTATAATAATCCCATCACCGTAAAGAAGTTCATATATTTGGCAATGAGAAGTACAACCATTCGACACGAGCAATACACCCACTTAATATAGGAAGTAAAAAAACCCGACAAAGTCCAAATGTAGAAAAAACAAAATAATCCCGTCATCCGCAAGGAAGTACAAGCAGTGATTTCAGAAGTACGAGCGGAGACAACATGAAGTACAAGCGGTAATTACATGAAGAAAATACCTCAACATAAGTTCACATACTAACGTTGTGAAGTTCAAATATTAAAATCCGGGAAGTGCGAGAATCTTTTAAATAGAATATAGGGACAATCTAAAATTATCATTTCGAAGCATACATGCTAGTTTTTGTAAAACACACTAGTATCAAAACATTTCCAGGAAGTACAACCACGAAGGCCAAGAAGTACAAGGACATGTCGTGGGAAGTCCAGATGCGTGTGGTTGTGCTGAGCATTTTGTGTGGTCGTGGACCTCAAACGGACACCGTATGAGAAACTTATAGTAATTTTACTGAACACTTTCGTGAAACAGCGCCGAGAAGTACAACCGCATTTCCCTAGAAGTGCAAGTTCGTGTCGAGGGAAGTTCAATGCTCTGTTTTTACGGGGCGGAAATCTATTGTGCAAATCTCATCGATTTGATCACCAACTACTTTAATCATTGTCACCAAAAGCTTTATATGGTAGAGTATATGTCTAATTTCATTACCTACAACATTTTACAACAAATAAATGGATCTAATCCATCAAATACAAATCGTTATCCCACAAAATATACTGGAAACATGATTTCAAAACTTATAAAATTAGTTTTAAATCGTTTGGATTTGGCAAAAATGGTTGCTATGAAAAACATGCGCCATTTTGACACCTTTCCAACAGTATATCATTTGTAATGTTTAAATATACCGCATGGAAATCGCGGGAAGAATCATTCGGTGCCTGTCACATAAAACGGGCGGACAGTAAATCTAGTAATTCTCTTAAACTATAAGTAATTAGAGAAAACAATTGGAATAAGAAAGTTGCGCCTAGTCCATAGCTTTCCAACGCCATATCATTTGTATCATTCCGACATACGGTTGAAACAAATCATCCAAATTACTGTCCGCTCGTTTTTTGAGTACGTCCGAATTTCAGTATTTTCAAAATTATTCAAAAGCTGTGAGGATTTCGAAAAAACGTTAAACATGAAAAAGCTGCGCAATTTCATTATCTTTCCAACGGTATATCATTTGCACAGTTTCAATAAGCGATTAGAAAATCGAAGTAAAAGTTCGTTTTCTGACCATATAGAAGCGTTTTCGTATTTTCAAAATTAAATTTAAACCGTACAAAATCTGCGAAAAGTGTGAACATGAAAAAGTTGCGGTTTTTCATTATCTATCCAACGGTATATCATTTGCATAGTTCCGACAAATGGTTGAGAAATTTAAGGTATAATCAGTACCTTTGAAGAAAACGGGAAGTTCGAGGTAAGTTCGACGAGAAAGTTGAACCCTCGTTATCCGGAAGTACAACCTTGTGTCCGAGGAAAGTACAAGTCGGTGCTCGAGAATATTATTACGCAACTGGTTGCGAAATAGTGCAGTATATATATATATATATATATATATATATATATATATATATATATATATATATATATATATATATATATATATATATATATATATGTATATGCAAAATAGTGGGCTACCCGCATGGCTAGCTATGCATGCTCTTACGGCCGTTTGATTCACTATAGTGAGCATGAAATCCCTGACCGGGAGCACTTTATTTTAACGGAAGGCCCTAACGTCGTTGTAGGGAGAGCACCATCTACCAGTCTGTCACACCACGTTATGGAAATGTCATTTCTATAGCCAACCTGATGGGAAATTGTATTGCTATTTTACAAGTAAAACTGCACGCCAACTTATGTGCATGACCATCGTTCCTACTAAAATATTAGTCAAGGCACACACATATTTAGTCGGGCACGTGTGGTGTGGTGCTGATGCTTATGGGGTGCCTCAATCCTGCATCCATGCCGTATTGCGAGATGCTCGGTTGAAGAAATTATCCTAGCAATAGCACGACAAAGTTCAATGAATATAGATTAGACATATTTCATTGACGAAGCGAGGTTAAATGTGAATCCTTTCGGCACCGCTAGTTGATTAGCAAGCAGCTGGATTAGTTATGCCACCATTCTTCTTCCATGGCTGGTGGGTGCGCGCTGTGGTCAGCTGCTGCTGGCGATATTGCTTGCACGCGGCACAAGGAGAAGAAGGGGCAGCGGTTGCTCGACGCGGAACCAAAGGAAGCGGGGCTGCGAGCTGCGCCGCGTTGCTCGAGACGGTCGTGCGTTGGTGCGGTCCGTGCGGCGAAGGCGGAAGGGCGTGGAGGCGAGGCGTCGGAGCGTCATGCAAGGTGCGGTGGCAGGCGGGAGCAAAGCATCGGGCTGCAAGGGCGTCCGCGGCGGCGACGGGATGCGGTGGGCGATGGTGCAAAGAGCGGGAATCTGGTGGTACTTGGCGAGCTGCGCTGCATCTCGCTCATGCGTGCGGGAATGGTGAGGGGCCAAGGACGAAGGGGAGGCGCCGGAGGAGCGGACTGCCGGAACGCCGGGACTAGCTTCAGCAATGCTCGCGTCACATAGTCCGAGTGCCTCGTCCGCGAGCTGCTTCGGATTTCAATTTGGCCTTCTATGCACGGCGTGGGCCAGCGTCGCTATGCCCTTATTTTCTTGTTCTTGCTTGTGTTAATGCTATGCGTTTATGGTAGATGCATGTCCTCGTATTTGGGAGAAAGAAATCCAGTCGCGAGTTGTCCATCCTTGCGTCTCACATGTCCCATATCATCCTTTACCATCTCAATGGCCAAACAAAGAATCTAGCAGTGGACGAGGAGGTCGCTACTCCACTGGACAAGAAAATTGCATATGTCTGACCATCAAAATTGCACATGACTTAGACAAGCAAAACTGCATACGAGATGAGCATCAAAATTGCATCTGACGTGGACCAGAATTACAAATCAATGAACGGACGTCGAGAAAATGCACATGAAAAAAGGATAGCAACCAACACTGTCGGTTAGAAATATTATGTGATTTTATGTTTTAATTTACTAGACTGTTTCGGAACAGAGTAGCCACGGACATCTGGTCGGTACAGCGAAAGAGAGCAACCAGTTACAAACACATGCCAAAACGAACGGCCGCGGCTGCAACTTCCTTCCTGACGACAGCTCCCTCCCTGACAATATGAAGGGAAAGGTGGTGCTCTACGAGATATCCTACCGCGCCAAGACGCACTGTCAATCAAAGTGCAATTGCGATGGTCCAAGTGAAAGATCAGCACAACAACCTAGCAATCGAACCAACACAAAAACATGTCCATATCACATGCAGTTCTGGCGCACGGTGCAGGCACGCCTAACAATTGTGCACAAGAACTGCCAACACGAATTCCAGTGCGAAATGCCAAAATGAATGCCAGTAAGAAATGCCAAAACAAACGCAGTTCAGACTGTATTATCATTTATATTGCAACTACATGTGTACTAAAAAGTGTAGCATATTGTTTTTTGCTTTTGAACGAACTGTCGTTTTATGCGAACTCCCGTATGTATTACCGTCTATATTGCAATTACAGCTAGCAGCACTTGAGCAGCCCAACGTCTCCAAACAGGGAAGTAGCAGCCGTTAAGTTCATTTCTTTGCCAGCCATGGGAATCTTGATCCCTTCATTTTTCTGCTCACTATATCGGATGGCCACGAAGGGGTGCATAGCTAGCCATGCGGGTAGCAAATCCGCGTTGATATATATATATATATCGTGAAGCAAATTTTTTTTAGAACTTGTTGTGAATAAAATATAACTTTTTATTTGTGTGCTATAATTAATCAAAACTAGATCGATCGAGTCCGCACACATTATTGGAGGCACCCGCCTTTGCGCACAAAGTGGTTTGGATTATCTTAGATATAGTGTAGGAACATACTCAAACCGATAAAGTATCGTATATACTTTCGTATGGTAGTATATTAGATATGGGTGTAACTACACCCAGGGGTAGGATATATATATATATATATATATATATATATATATATATATAGAGAGAGAGAGAGAGATATTGAAATCCCCACGAATGTTCAAATATACATATATATGCATGCATGGTAGGCCATGCATGCATATTAATTATATATATATATATATATATATATATATATTGTGAGGCAAATTAAAGTGTGTTTTCATTCGAGAACTAGTTAAAATTCAAGTTAATTAATTTACCGAGTGCTAATTATATAATTAATGAATCTCGGGAATGTTCATACATGATATAGGCCATATATATTAATTGGGGTTAATCTAGGGTTTACTAGCTATATATAGAGCAGGGATTTATTAGATCGGGTTATTAGCTTGGTGTTATGTGTTTTAAGTAGGGTTTGATTAACTAGGCTGGTTTTATAAATATGGTTTAGGGTTAATGTCACATTTTGAGGACCGCGAGGCCCCTGTGGCCTGCTTGATGCGCAATTAAGTGTCGTTGGCCTAGCTATCTTTTCGGTTTAGGGGTTAGGGTTTAATTACTAGCTTAGCTAGCAGGGTTTAATTAATAATAAGCCAGGTTTGGGTCGTTATATATATATGTGTGTGTGTTTTAATTAGGGTTTAGGGTTTTAGCTAGGGTTTAGGGGTTAGTGTTAATGCAAACTAGTAGTAGTGCACATTTAGAGAGGACTCGACCCTACGCTTGATGCACATAGCATATATCGCGAATCAAGTTTTTTTAGAATTTGTTGTGAATTAAAATACAACTTTTTTATTTGTGTGCTATATATAATTAATCAAAACTAGATCGATCGAGTGCGCACACATTATTAGAGGCACCCGCCTTTGTGCACAAATTGCATGTGTGTTGTTGGCCACCATCGATAAATATATATAGAGAGAGAGAGCTAGAGAGAGATTGAAATCCCCAAGAATGTTCATATATACATATATATATATGCATGCATGGTAGGCCATGCATGCATATTAATTGTGTATATATATATTGTGAGGCAAATTAAAGTTTGTTTTCATTCGAGAACTTGTCAAAATTCAAGTTAATAAATTTATCTGTGCTAATTATATAATTAATGAATCCCAATAGTGTTCGTACATGATATAGGCCATATATATTAATTGGGGTTAATCTAGGGTTTACTAGCTATAGAGCGGGGTTTTATTAGCTAGATTGGGTTATTAGCCGGGGCTTATGCATTTTAATTAGTGTTTAATTAGCTAGGGTTGGTTATATATATATGGTTTAGGGTTAATGGAAACTAGCTAGTGCACATTTAGAGGATCCCCGACCTGCTTGATGCGCAACTAAGTCTTGTTAGCATAGCTATGGGGTTTAGGGTTTATGGGTTAGGGTTTATTAGGGTTTAGGCCTGTTTAGGGTTTAGGGTTGAAGCGTAAGTTTTGTTGGCCTAGCTATCTAGTTTGAATCCCAAGAATTAATTAATGTTCATACTTGAGAGAACACTTGTCAAAACTCAAGTTTATCGGTGCTAATTAATGGAAACTAGCGCTAGCTCATGCACATTAATTAGAGGACCCAACCCATTTATATATGCGCTTATTTGCAAGTGTGGCCATCTTGTTTGAATCGGAAGAATGTTCATTACGTGATATATATAGCAAGGCCATATATATCGTGAATCAAGTTTTTTTGAGAACTTGTCAAAATTCAAGTTTATCGGTGCTAATTAATCAAAAGTAAGTAGCTAGCTAGTGCATGCATATGCATTAATTAATTAGAGGACCTCTTGTAATTTGTGCACGTGTTGGCCATCTATATAGTTTAATTTGAACCCAAAGAATGTTCATATACACATGGTATATACATATTGCTACAGGCCATATATCGGGAAGCAAGTTTTTTTGACAACTCGTCGAAATATATATTCAAGTTTATACTGTGCTAAATGTACACTAGTGAACATATTTATAGAAGACCCCCCTTGATGCGCAATTGTTGGACATCTAGTTTGAATCCCATGAACGTTCATACACATGATAGGCCATACACTTTATCGATGCTATTCAAAACTACTACTGCACAAATTACAGGACCCGACCCTTGCGCAATGTGTTTGACACCATCTATAGATTGAATCACAAGAATGTTTATACACATGTGGTATGCCATATTATATTACGAAGCAAGTTTTTTCAAGAACTTGTCAAAATCCAAGTTTATCGGTGCCAATGGAATCTAGCCAGTGCACATTAATTAGAGGACGCCCCCGCCCTTTCGCAAGTGTTGGCCATCTATAAAGTTTAAATCCCAAAGATGTTCATATATGCATGATATAGGCCAACAATCGCGAAACAAGTTTCTTCAATAACTTGTCAAAATTCAAGCTTATCAGTGCTGATGGAAACTAGTGCACATTAGAGGACACCCATGCGCAAGTATTGGCCATCTATATATAGTTTGAATCCCAATAATATTCATACATGATAGGCCATATGTGTGAAGAATTTTTTTTCCAGAACTTGTCAAGATTCAAATTTATCGGTGCTAATGGAAACTAGTGCACATTAGAGGACCCCCTTGCGCAAGTGTTGGCCATCTATGTATAGTTTGAATCCCAATAATGTTCATACATGATAGACCATATGTGAATCAATTTTTTTCCGAGAACTTGTCAAGATTCGAATTTATCGGTGCTAATGGAAACTAGTGCACACTAGAGGACCCCCTTGCGCAAGTATTGGCCATTACATATAGTTTAAATCCCAAAAATGTTCATACATGCTAGGCCATATGTGTGAAGGGATTTTTTTCAGTGAACTTGTCAAAAGTCAAGTTTGTAGGTGCCAATGGAAACTAGTCCAAAAAATTACATAGAGGTCCAAAAGAACTAGACAATAACTAATAGGACCTGCAACTTTATAAAAAGGGCCCCAAAACATATAGAAGAATAGCCATTGAGTCCTTCTCGACCGCACATCGAGCTGCGCTCCGCATCCTGGCCAGCAACTCCGTCGCCGGGCGCACCACTTGGGACGGTGTCATCGGTAGTCGCCGGGAGAAGCGAGAAGAAGGACCTCCGCAACGGCATATTGGCTACGAGGAGGGCCGGCTGAACGGCCAAGATGTGCACAGGCAAGACGGATGACGTTGTTGTATGTCCCGAGCTTGTGAACTCCTAGGAACGTCCGCAGCTTGACTTCCCCATCGGCCAGATCTGAAGCACTGACCAAAGCAAGCCTCACCGATAGAGCTAGCCATCACCTTGATGGCAGCAGGATCGAGGTTTGGCCGCCAAGATCCGCCGGATCTCGAGCCGCAACCGAGCTTTATTGGGGGAGGGAAAGGGGATGCGATGATAGAATCACCGGCAACATCCGACTCCATCCTCCGGAGCGTCGC
>NW_025900346.1:0-80587 GCF_022539505.1 Lolium rigidum
AACTTTTGTTCCTTGGTTTAAAATTCTGAAATGCAAAATTTAGGGCCAACAAAAACTTTTTCTATCTTCAAGCTTTGCATGCATATAGTTGATCTTGCATTAATTGTAGGATGTGTGTGGTTGTTACTTGTGAAAATTAAATTGTGTGTCAATCACTAAAAACTCTAAAACCCTTTCTACATGTGAACTTCTTTATTTCTGGTTTAAATTAAATTAACCGTGACACAAACCCTTGGAACATTTCACCTCTCTCTATTTACTCGAGTGATCACATTTTTCTTTCTCACAAAACCCTAGGACTTAAACCTCTAATGCTTAGATGGATCTTCTGAGATCAACTTCTAGTCACTTTTGTGTGTGACTTTTCTCTCTCAGTTCTCACACCAAATTTGATTACAAAATTTCTCTAGCCATGTGCTAATGAACTCATTTCATTTTCATCTTTTTCTTGAACAATATCACTTCATTTTGGTCGTGACGAAAATCCCAAAATGTGTCTTTGAGCAAGTTTGGTCGCGTAGACCATGTGCTATCTAACTTGTCCCTCCCACTTATTCTCCCTTTTCTTTTTAGACATTATTTTTCCTCTCATTTTTCCCACACTCTCCTCACCCATGCACACTTGGTGAGCCAAATTGGCTTGCTAAATAAAATTTGGCCGGCCATGCCCTCCTCCCTTCTCCTTTCTCTCTCTTGTCTTGTTCCACTTTGGAAATGTGTGAGCCGGCCATGTCAAGTAAGTCATGCATGTGTGTGTGCTCCCAAATCCCTTCTTTCCCTCTCTCTCTTGTATTTTTCTCTTGCACTCCCATTGCCTCACATGCAGCCATCCTTCCTAATCACCTTGCCCACTTGTGATTACCACCCCTTGCCGTGGGTGAAGAGATTGGGTGGAGAGAGGAGGTGGCCGGGCCATGGTGAGTGCATGCTGCCAAAATGGCATGACTCCACCTAGACCAGACAAAGTCTGAAGCCCTGCATCCCCCTCCTATCCCTCCCCTATCGAGTTTATCTCTCACCCGTGACTTCTCTCCTTGGAAGCACCGCATGGGAGACAGCTCTTCCCTCCCTCCTTCCTGCTGCGCCCGCACACGAAATCAAACCACGTCGACACTCACCACACCTCCCTCTCAACCCCGGACATCCACCATGGCCCTCCCTCGCACCCCACCACCCTGCGGGCTCGGTGGTGACCACGCGCGCCGACTCGCGGACACGGCCACGTCCTCGTCGCCTCGGGCATTCCCCATCCTCATGGACCCTACCGGATGGTGCGGGCATGTACCACGCACGCGCACACGAACGGGGACCAGCTCCTTCGACCCCTGCCTGGGCGCTACCGTCCCCAACCTTCTCCGTCATTTCGTCGAACAGCTGCAGATCGACATGACCCGACCGCGCTTGGCTTTTCCCCCGCGCCACCGACAGCTGCATCCTTCCAAATACCTCCTCCATGGCTCGGACACGCAGCGTAACCGCCCCTCTCGCCCGACAGGACGCCGCCGCGCCTCCCTCTCACCGTGCACTTGCTCGGCTCCCGTGAGACAAACCCTCTCCTTTTTATAGCCAGGGCTCCCCAACTCTCCTCCCCTCTCGTCACGCGAACACCCGAACCACCACTTCTTCTTCATCGAAGCGGAGAAAGCCATCCCCAAACCCCGCTGCTCGAGTTCTTGCTCGACACCGTCGGCTACCGCCGCGTTGGGGTGAACGTTGCCGTCGCTACCGCCCTTCTCCGACTTCCCTCTCTCGCTCTCCGGATGCGCTGCACCTTCCTCTCTCTAACGCGCATCTTCCTCGCTCCTCGGGTTGGCCCATGCGCGGCGCGCTCGTGAACGAGCGGCGGAGCCCGTCACCGTCGACCGCCGTTCCGACCACATCCGTTTTCGTCGCCGCGACCCGCACACGGAAGCCCTTCTTCCGCAGCATCCAACGCACCCGCCCCCGTCGAGTTCTCGCGTCCCGAGGTGAGCCCGGCAGCCTTCGGAACCGCTAGGGTTTCCTGCGCCCGTGTCTCCCGTCGCGTCGGGGAAGAAAACGGCATGCACCGTTGGATTTAATCCAACGGATGCATGCAGGTCCGCCCCCGGCCCGCCAGCCCGGCGTGGCCGCCACGTCCTCCCTCCGTTTAAAACCGCCGCTCCCGCGCTTCCTCGCCACGGCCGGGCTGGCCGGCCGAGCTGGACCGGGCCACGCCCCCACTTCCGGCCCACCGTCCCCTTTTTCTTTAATATGGAAAATCCTGCCGTAAAACTACTGCCTAGCTTTTAAATCGCCATAAATTCATAAAACGTCCAAAATTGATGATTCAAAATTCTGGAGTCTTGTTAACAATATCCCTACCTCAGGAGATTGCATGCATGTGATTTTGTTCTGTGAATATGTGCTGATAAATAAGAACCTAAAAAGTATCTGGTTGTGTATTTTATTTATTGTGTTAGATTTATAAACCCTTTCGCATGAGGTTAATTTTGTTATGAAGTAGATGTAAGTAGCTTTATTTTGGCACTAGGCTCACATGCGAAGCTTCTTGGATTTTGTTTGGTTAGCAAATTAAAATTGGACCAGTAGAGCTGTTCACTCGATTTTTATATTGAAAACTATAAATGGTTTTGACACAAAACCAAGTGCTACTGGTAGACATATCTATATGGTAATTTGGTGCCAAAGGAAATATTTTTCAGAGTTGTAGATTAATTTTAAGGATTTTATTACTGAAACATTACACCTTTTCAGTATATGATTTTTGTAAAATCACTCACAAATCCTAAAAATGCCAAACCAGTGGGGTTAGCTCACATTTGGTATTAGCTATCCATGGGTATGATTGTTTTTTGTTGGTGATGCTCTGATACTGGTGTGGCTAGCTAATTGTGTGCTCTGGTTTCTGTCTCATTTAAATTGTCTAAATTATTTAAAAAATTATTTGCAAGTGATTCTTGTGCAAGTGTGTTATACATTTTGTTAGCTTTCAGTAGGTATACTGCATGTATTTTTGCGACTCACAGAAAGATTTAGACCATTTAAATGGTTCTTAAGTCATTTCTGGAATTGCAAAAATCATATCTTTTGTTTCAAAAATCATAAATTAGTCAAACCACTTTCAGTAGCTTGCATTTGTAAACCTTTACATACTCGTTATTTTACCAAATTTTTGTATGCACTATTCTGGAATGGTTTGTTGATTCGGTGTGTGCTTGTTTCTTTTTATTTTGCGACGCTAGATTCGAACGCCGCCGGAATTAAAGGAAGAGGTGAATTTGGAGGATTTGTGGAGAAAGGCCAGGGACACTTTGCTGATCAAGGCAAGCCACCTCTTGATGCATGTCTCATCCTAATGATCTTACTCTTGCATTATCACAGGTTTTGATAAACTGCATGTCTTTTATTTATTTATGTGAGTGGTTCCGCCACTCGAAGTTTTATTATTCCACCCTTACGGGTGCAGCCCTCGTGTTACCTACTGATCACACACTTACTAGTGATGTGGTGCTTAGCACCTTATCATCCTTGTCGCCGCTTTTCAAAGAAAAGTCGGACTATAGGTCGGGAGCCCTCTTTAAAAAGGTCTTGTGAAAATGTTTTCAAGAAAGAAGTGTTTCGAAAACCTTGGAATGGGGTAGCCCTGCCCAAGTGTGAGTTTATGAAAAGGAAAAAGGTTTTCTGGAAGAAAAGTTGCTGGAGGCAAGTGGAAAAAATTGTTTTCGAAAAACTTTGGTGACTGAGTACCTAACCGGACCTAGCCAGTACAACCACATTACCCTTTAGTGGGACGGGGCGCAGCGTAGTAGTTTGTCTCGCCTTAGTTTGGGTCCTGCAAGTGTAAGGGGTAGTCCGAACATGGACACCTATCGACCGTGGCCTTCCCGACGAACTGGGGACGCCTTTCCATTGCGTATCGATGGCAGGGGTACAACCTATGAGCTCCCATTGAAATATGCCCCGCAGTTGGTCGCGGCATTCCGGAGGGTCGAGTTAGCTGGGGACTTTGCTACTCCTGGACAGCCCTCGGACTCTGGTGTTGGGAGGTACAACTCTAGGCGGCATGTCTTAGGCTAAGGCAAGAAAGTGAAAAACTGTGATCGGGTACTTGTCGTGGCATATGTTGTTATGCAGGGATGATGCCCACACGATAAGTATTCGGATCTTGTGGGGAAAGTGTACAACCTCTCGAGAGTGTAAAACTATTCGAATAGCCGTGTCCGCGGTTATGGACATGGGAAAGGCTGTTGCTTGGCATTAAAGGAAAGTTTTGTTTTACAAAAGTGTTTTCCAAAAAGGTTTTGGAAATGTACCTGGGAGGTACGGAAAATATACCAGTGAGACTGGTGGAGATGTACCTGATAGGTATGGTGGAAATATGAAAGTGTTTTGGTCACTCCGATGACCGGGAATAAAAATGGGTCCTCCTTACCTATTAGTCTTCAGAAGAAAACTTATTTTCAAAATGGTTTTTCAACAAAGATATAGAGATGCCATACTCTCGAGAGAAACTACCTCTCGCTCCTTTGTCGCCTTAGTTAGTGCCTCGTTCCTTGCTACTCGCCATATTGCATATCCTTTACTTCTCTCTAAGGTGGTTTGCGAGTACATTCAAACGTACTCATTGGCATTGTTGTCCTGGCTATTTACTTGGCCAGACTTTGAAGAGGAGTATTTCGAAGAAGAGGAGTACGACGCCGAAGACGCGAACTAGGACGCTCTCCCAGTCAGCCGCCTGTAGGGTAAAGGCCTGACGTGGGTTCCACCGCTGTTTGAAGTCAAATAAATTCCGCTGCTGTTTGTTGAACTTCGGCCTTGCTGGCCTATGATGTAAGAATTCCGTATTAATATTATTTCGGTACTGTAATGGATGATGTAATCTGGTATCAGTTCGGTTATGTATTCACGATGGAATGATCTTGGGATCGTGAAATTGTATGCATAACGGGAGTTCTGGACTGGTAAGTCCGGGGCCCCACAGAGCTGGTATCAGAGCCATCCTGACTGTAGGAGACCTTAGTTAGCATTGGCGTTAGTTATGAAAAATACTACTTTGGTAAAATTATTTACTAAAATTGTTTTCCTACATACTAGAAGTTTAGCCTTTATCTTTCTTACCCTTTCAAAAACTTCTAATTCTCACCCCTCTAATTTCTAACGACTTTAAAAGTTCTTATTCTACTATCTCATCCTCTTCCAAGCCTATATTTGGCAATGTTCCCCCAACTCAGATTCACCGGACTCGAGGTATTGAAGACATGACAAGCTCAGTTGATTCGAATAGGATACCACAAATATTAGGTGTCCCTTGAAACTAGTCCTATGCGCGATCCATGTAGTTGTTGTAGTTTCCGAAGTGTGAGCTTGATTGTTTAGATATGATTGTTGTGTGATGCTTTTGTGCCTTTGGCACCCCTGCTATGTTATGTTACCGTTTACCTACCTTGCTTTTGCGTGTTTCCGTTTTCAAAATTATGCATTTTTAACAAGCCCTCCCCTTTTAAGTGGCTGCCCATCTCTTTGTTCCTCATTAATATCTGTTCCACATCTCTCCAGGATGGTTGAAACCCGTAGTGGAAACGCCAGCGGGTCAGACCAAAACCCCCCTCCACCTCCGGACCCGACCATGGCTCAACTTCTGCGCCTTATGATGGAAGACCGTCAGGCAGCCCGTGAGGAACGCCAAGCCAATCTTGCTACCCTTCAGCACCTCGCTCAAGTTGCTACCGGAAACGCCAACAACAATAATGGCGGAAACGGCAATGGAGACCCCCGCTCTAAGCTGAAGGATTTCCAGAGAACCAACCCTCCTGTTTTCGCCAAGTGCACTGAACCCCTTGACGCCGATGATTGGCTTCGCACTATTGAGAACAACCTGGAAGTTGCCGGAGTCGGCGACAATGAGAAGGTGTTGTTCGCCACTCATTATCTTTCTGGACCTGCCCGTGCTTGGTGGGAAAATGTCAAGGCTAATCAAGCTGAAGGACACGTCATCAACTGGGAAGAATTCAAGACCAAGTTCCGCAAGACTCACATTCCATCAGGACTGATTAAGCTCATGAAGGACAAATTCATGAATCTGAAGCAAGGAAGCATGATCGTGGTGGAATATATGGACAAGTTCACTACTCGTCTCGGTATGCTCCAGAAGACACCGACACCGAAGAAAGAAGAAGGACCGCTTTCTGAATGGTCTCGCATGATGAGATGCGAGTATCTTGGTCAGCTGTTCCGTACCCCGACCTTGAGTCCCTTGTTGATGCCTCTATCATGGTGGAGAGCAAGCGCAAGAGTGCGTTTGAGAACCGCAAGCGCAAGGCGATGATGCACGCAGGGCAGCTCCAGCACTCGGCGACCCCGCAGCCTTCCTCCACCTAGGCCGGCGCCCCAGCACAGCGGAGGACACCACCCCCGTACCTCGCCCCAACAACCCCAACCGCAACTTCAACCCTCAGCGTCGGAGGAAACAACTACAATCCCAACTACAACCGCCGAACAACATTGCCCGCCCGTCACCAATGGATGCTACACTGCGGACAGCCGGGTCATTTCTCCAAGGAGTGTCCCAACAAGATGAACTACTAGACATCGCCCCAATGCGCCCAAGCCAAATCGGGGTCAAGCTCGCACTCTGCCGCCGGAAGGAACCGGAACCGGAAGAAGCCAGCCGGACCCGCCAGAGGACACCTCAACCACGTCAACGCTGAGGAAGCTCAGGAAGCTCCGGATATCGTTCCGGGTACGTTTCGTCAACTCAGACCCTCAACGGTCTTGTTTGATTCCGGAGCATCGCATTCGTTTGTTACTAAGCCGTTCGCTAGAAAGAGTGGCTTAAGGCCTACCATCATGCAGACGGCCTATGCTAGTTCAAATCCCGGGAACCTCCACCAAAACGGATCTATCCCGCAAGGATGTTCCCATAGATATTCGGGGAAGCGTTTTCACGCCGATCTGATAGTATTAGGTGAGCAAGGCTCTAGAAGTTATTCTTGGCATGGATTGGATGGTCAAGTATAAGGGTCACATCGACTGTGCTCGCCGAGCCATAACCATGACTCGCTGAAGACGGCGAGATAATTGAACATATAGCCACCATGCCATCATCGAAAGCTTTATGCAAGAAGAGTGTCGCTGATCCAGCCTTGCATGAAGTACCCATAGCTTGTGAGTACCCCGATGTCTTTCCCGATGAGCTACCCGGTATGCCCCACGATCGGGATATCGAGTTTATCATCGAGCTAGTTCCCGGAACCGCCCCCATCGCTCGGCGACCCTACCGGATGAACCCGCAGGAATTAGTTGAGTTGAAGAAGCAGGTTGGATGACATGTTGAGGAAAGGCTTGATTCGCCCGAGCGCATCACCCCGGGGATCTCCCGTTATCTTTGTGGATAAGCGGGACGGTACTATCCGCCCGTGCGTGGATTACCGAAAGCTGAATGATGTCACCATCAAAAACAAATACCCCCTCCCGAAGATTGAAGATTTGTTCGACCAGATGAATGGCGCCCGAGTTTTCTCCAAGATTGATCTCCGGACGGGTTATCATCAACTCAAGGTTCGAGAGTCAGACATTCCCAAAACTGCCTTCACCACACGGTATGGACTTTTTGAATATACCGTGATGTCCTTCGGACCGACCAATGCCCCCGCCTATTTCATGAATCTCATGAACAAGGTGTTCATGAAGTACCTCGACAAGTTCGTCGTGGTTTTCATCGACGATATTCTGATCTACTCCAAGAATGAAGAAGAGCATGCTCGAACATCTCGCGGATCGTTTTGGGAACTCTCCGCGAACATCAGCTTTACGCCAAGTTTAGTAAATGTGAATTTTGGCTGAAAGAAGTAGGATTCCTTGGTCATGTCATTTCTGCCGGAGGAGTGTCAGTCGACCCATCCAAAATTCAGTCCATCATGGAGAAGAAAGCCCCTACCAATCAGACCGAAGTCCGCGCCTTTCTAGGATTGGCGGGTTATTACCGCAAGTTCGTTGAGGGATTCTCCAGCATTGCGAGACCCTTAACGCACCTCGTTGAAGAAGGATAAGAAGTTCGAGTGGACCGATAAATGTGAGGCCAGTTTTCGAGAACTCAAGAAGAGATTAGTCACAGCCCCCGTCTTGACCATGCCCGATATCACCAAGGATTTTGATGTCTCATCGCGATGCATCAAAACTTGGTTTGGGAAGTGTGTTGATGCAAGAAGGCAAGGTGATAGCCTATTTGTCAAGACAACTTCGACCGCACGAGATGAACTACCCCACGCATGACTTAGAGCTTGCCGCTCGTAGTTCACGCCACGAAGACTTGGCGCCACTATCTAGTGGGAAATCGCTGTGAAATCTACACCGATCACAAGAGTCTGAAGTACATCTTCACTCAGCGGGAGCTGAATATGAGGCAGAGCAGATGGATGGAGCTTATCAAGGACTACGATCTCGGTATTCATTATCATCCTGGTAAAGCCAATGTCGTAGCTGATGCCCTTAGTCGAGAGCCCTGCTCATTGAACGCCCTGATCAAGATTGCTCAACCCAAGCTGCACGAAGAACTTGAGGAGTTCGGCCTCGAGTTGGTTAGCCATGGTTTCCTGGCAAACCTTGAGCTGCAGCCTACTTTGTTTAATCAGATCAAAGAAGCTCAGGTGGGACATGAAAGTATTGAAGGAATCAAACGAAGGATGGATAGGGAAGAAGTTCCTGGCTTCACCATTGATGCCAAAGGAATTTTGTGGTACAAGGGACGCCTCTGTGTACCTAATATCGAAGACTTGAAGCAACTCATCATGAAGGAAGCTCACGACACCCCCTACTCAATCCACCCCGGAGGAACCAAAATGTATCAAGACCTGAAGAAACAATTTTGGTGGCACGGTATGAAGCGCGAGATAGCGCTTTTCATCGCTCGTTGCGACGTGTGCCGTAGAGTGAAGGCTGAGCATCAACGACCAGCCGGATTACTCCAACCCCTCAAAGTTCCCCGAATGGAAATGGGAAGAAGTCGGAATGGATTTCATTACGGACTTCCTAAATCTCAGCGTGGTCACGACTCCATCTGGGTTATTGTCGATCGACTCACCAAGGTTGCTCATTTCATTCCAATCAAGACTACCTACCGCGGTACCCGCTTGGCTGATCTTTATATGTCCCGAATAGTGAGTCTTCACGGAGTTCCGAAGAGGATCGTCTCTGATCGTGGTACCCAGTTCACCTCAAAATTTTGGGAAAGTCTGCATGAAGCTTTAGGAACCAGGCTATCATTTAGCACCGCCTATCACCCGCAGACCGGTGGCCGAACCAGAAAGAGTGAATCAAATTCTCGAAGATATGCTTCGTGCTTGTGTTCTCGCCTTGGAGCGAAATGGGAAGACTGTCTACCCTTCGCGGAATTCTCTTACAACAATAGCTACCAAGCTAGTCTGCAGATGGCCCCCTTTGAAGCCCTATATGGTCGCCGTTGCCGAACCCCTCTCAACTGGTCCGAGACCGGAGATAGTCAAGTTTTTGGACCTGACCATCTTCGCGAAGCTGAAGAACAAGTCCAACTGATCCGTGATCGCCTCAAGGCCGCTCAATCCCGCCAGAAGAGCTATGCTCGATTCCAAGCGTCGCGAACCGACCTTCAAGGTTGGAGATCATGTTTATCTTCGTGTCATTCCACTTAAGGGAATGCAGAGATTTCACGTCAAAGGGAAGCTTGCCCCCAGATATATTGGGCCCTTCAAGGTTCTCGCTCGTCGAGGTGAAGTATCCTATCAACTGGAACTGCCACTGAGTTAGCGGATTTCCACGATGTGTTCCATATCTCCCTACTTCGACGATGCCTCCAAGTGCTCGACAAACCTGAGACGTTCAAGAACATCGATTATCGCACCCTCGACCTCAACACCGACTTAACCTATCGTGAAGTACCCCTTCGGATTTTGGAAGAAGCTATCCGTCTCACCCGAAGAAGGAAGATTAAATTCTGTAAGGTTCAATGGACTAATCACTCTGAGGAGGAAGCCACTTGGGAACGAGAGGATCAACTTCGGAAAGACTTTCCAGCACTCTTCAGTTCTTAGCCACCGAATCTCGAGGACGAGATTCATTTTAAGGGGGGAAGGTTTGTAACAACCCAACTTTTGTTCCTTGGTTTAAAATTCTGAAATGCAAAATTTAGGGCCAACAAAAACTTTTTCTATCTTCAAGCTTTGCATGCATATAGTTGATCTTGCATTAATTGTAGGATGTGTGTGGTTGTTACTTGTGAAAATTAAATTGTGTGTCAATCACTAAAAACTCTAAAACCCTTTCTACATGTGAACTTCTTTATTTCTGGTTTAAATTAAATTAACCGTGACACAAACCCTTGGAACATTTCACCTCTCTCTATTTACTCGAGTGATCACATTTTTCTTTCTCACAAAACCCTAGGACTTAAACCTCTAATGCTTAGATGGATCTTCTGAGATCAACTTCTAGTCACTTTTGTGTGTGACTTTTCTCTCTCGGTTCTCACACCAAATTTGATTACAAAATTTCTCTAGCCATGTGCTAATGAACTCATTTCATTTTCATCTTTTTCTTGAACAATATCACTTCATTTTGGTCGTGACGAAAATCCCAAAATGTGTCTTTGAGCAAGTTTGGTCGCGTAGACCATGTGCTATCTAACTTGTCCCTCCCACTTATTCTCCCTTTTCTTTTTAGACATTATTTTTCCTCTCATTTTTCCCACACTCTCCTCACCCATGCACACTTGGTGAGCCAAATTGGCTTGCTAAATAAAATTTGGCCGGCCATGCCCTCCTCCCTTCTCCTTTCTCTCTCTTGTCTTGTTCCACTTTGGAAATGTGTGAGCCGGCCATGTCAAGTAAGTCATGCATGTGTGTGTGCTCCCAAATCCCTTCTTTCCCTCTCTCTCTTGTATTTTTCTCTTGCACTCCCATTGCCTCACATGCAGCCATCCTTCCTAATCACCTTGCCCACTTGTGATTACCACCCCTTGCCGTGGGTGAAGAGATTGGGTGGAGAGAGGAGGTGGCCGGGCCATGGTGAGTGCATGTCGCCAAATGGCATGACTCCACCTAGACCGGACAAAGTCCGAAGCCACCGCATCCCCCTCCTATCCCTCCCCTATCGAGTTTATCTCTCACCCGTGACTTCTCTCCTTGGAAGCACCGCATGGGAGACAGCCTCTTCCCTCCCTCCTTCCTCGCTGCGCCGCACACGAAATCAAACCACGTCGACACTCACCACACCTCCCTCTCAACCCCGGACATCCACCATGGCCCTCCCTCGCACCCCACCACCCCGCGGGCTGCGGTGGTGACCACGCGCGCCGACTCGCGGACACGGCCACGTCCTCGTCGCCTCAGGCATTCCGCATCCTCATGGACCCTACCAGATGGTGCAGGCATGTACCACGCACGCGCACACGAACGGGGACCAGCTCCTTCGACCCTGCCTGGGCGCTACCGTCCCCAACCTTCTCCGTCATTTCGTCGAACAGCTGCGGATCGACATGACCCGACCGCGCTTGGCTTTTCCCCGCGCCACCGAGCAGCTGCATCCTTCCAAATACCTCCTCCATGGCTCGGACACGCAGCGGAACCGCCCCTCTCGCCCGCGTGGGACGCCGCCGCGCCCTCCCTCTCACCGTGCACTTGCTCGGCTTCCCGTGAGACAAACCCTCTCCTTTTATAGCTAGGGCTCCCCAACTCTCCTCCCCTCTCGTCACGGAACACCCGAACCACCACTTCTTCTTCATCGAAGCGGAGAAATCCATCCCCAAACCCTCGCTGCTCGAGTTCTTGCTCGACACCGTCTGCTACCGCCGCGTTGGGGTGAACGTTGCCATCGCTACCGCCCTTCTCCGACTTCCCTCTCTCGCTCTCGGATGCGCTGCACCCTCCTCTCTCTAATGCGCGTCCTCTTGCTCCTCAGGTTGGCCCGTGCGCGGCGCGCTCGTGAACAGCGGTGGAGCCGTCACCGTCGACCGCCGTTCCGACCACATCTGTTTTCGTCGCCGCGACCCGCACTCGGAAGCCCTTCCTCCGCAGCGTCCAACGCACCCGCCCCCGTCGATTTCTCGCGTACCAAGGTGAGCCCGGCAGCCTTCGGAACCGCTAGGGTTTCCTGCGCTCGTGTCTCCCGTCGCGTCGGGGAAGAAAACGGCATGCACCGTTGGATTTAATCCAACGGATGCATGCAGGTCCGCCCCGGCCCGCCGGCCGGCGTGGCCGCCACGTCCTCCCTCCGTTTAAAACCGCCGCTCCCGCGCTTCCTCGCCACGGCCGGCTGGCCGGCGAGCTGGACCGGGCCACGCCCCACTTCCGGCCCACTGTCCCCTTTTTCTTTAATATGGAAAATCCTGCCGTAAAACTACTGCCTAGCTTTTAAATCGCCATAAATTCATAAAACGTCCAAAATTGATGATTCAAAATTTCGGAGTCTTGTTAACAATATCCCTACCTCGGGAGATTGCATGCATGTGATTTTGTTCCGTGAATATGTGCTGATAAATAAGAACCTAAAAAGTATCTGGTTGTGTATTTTATTTATTGTGTTAGATTTATAAACCCTTTCTGCATGAGGTTAATTTTGTTATGAAGTAGATGTAAGTAGCTTTATTTTGGTACTAGGCTCACATGCAGAAGCTTCTTGGATTTTGTTTGGTTAGCAAATTAAAATTGGACCAGAGAGCTGTTCACTGATTTTTATATTGAAAACTATAAATGGTTTTGACACAAAACCAAGTGCTACTCGGTAGACATATCTATATGGTAATTTGGTGCCAAAGGAAATATTTTTCAGAGTTGTAGATTAATTTTAAGGATTTTATTACTGAAACATTACACCTTTTCAGTATATGATTTTTGTAAAATCACTCACAAATCCTAAAAATGCCAAACCGATGGGGTTAGCTCACATTTGGTATTAGCTATCCATGGGTATGATTGTTTTTTGTTGGTGATGCTCTGATACTGGTGTGGCTAGCTAATTGTGTGCTCTGGTTTCTGTCTCATTTAAATTGTCTAAATTATTTAAAAAATTATTTGCAAGTGATTCTTGTGCAAGTGTGTTATACATTTTGTTAGCTTTCAGTAGGTATATTGCATGTATTTTTGCGACTCACAGAAAGATTTAGACCATTTAAATGGTTCTTAAGTCATTTCTGGAATTGCAAAAATCATATCTTTTGTTTCAAAAATCATAAATTAGTCAAACCACTTTCAGTAGCTTGCATTTGTAAACCTTTACATACTGTTATTTTACCAAATTTTTGTATGCACTATTCTGGAATGGTTTGTTGATTCGGTGTGTGCTTGTTTCTTTTTATTTTGCGACGCTAGATTCGAACGCCGCCGGAATTAAAGGAAGAGGTGAATTTGGAGGATTTGTGGAGAAAGGCCAGGGACACTTTGCTGATCAAGGCAAGCCACCTCTTGATGCATGTCTCATCCTAATGATCTTACTCTTGCATTATCACGAGGTTTTGATAAACTCGCATGTCTTTTATTTATTTATGTGAGTGGTTCCGCCACTCGAAGTTTTATTATTCCACCCTTACGGGTGCAGCCCTCGTGTTACCTACTGATCACACACTTACTAGTGATGTGGTGCTTAGCACCTTATCATCCTTGTCGCCGCTTTTCAAAGAAAAGTCGGACTATAGGTCGAGAGCCCTCTTTAAAAAGGTCTTGTGAAAATGTTTTCAAGAAAGAAGTGTTTCGAAAACCTTGGAATGGGGTAGCCCTGCCCAAGTGTGAGTTTATGAAAAGGAAAAAGGTTTTCTGGAAGAAAAGTTGCTGGAGGCAAGTGGAGAAAATTGTTTTCGAAAAACTTTGGTGACTGAGTACCTAACCGGACCTAGCCAGTACAACCACATTACCCTTTAGTGGGACGGGGCGCAGCGTAGTAGTTTGTCTCGCCTTAGTTTGGGTCCTGCAAGTGTAAGGGGTAGTCCGAACATGGACACCTATCGACCGTGGCCTTCCCGACGAACTGGGGACGCCTTTCCATTGCGCATCGATGGCAGGGGTACAACCTATGAGCTCCCATTGAAATATGCCCCGCAGTTGGTCGCGGCATTCCGGAGGGTCGAGTTAGCTGGGGACTTTGCTACTCCTGGACAGCCCTCGGACTCTGGTGTTGGGAGGTACAACTCTAGGCGGCATGTCTTAGGCTAAGGCGAGCAAGTGAAAAACTGCGATCGGGTACTTGTCGTGGCATATGTTGTTATGCAGGGATGATGCCCACACGATAAGTATTCGGATCTTGTGGGGAAAGTGTACAACCTCTGCAGAGTGTAAAACTATTCGAATAGCCGTGGTCACGCGGTTATGGACATGGGAAAGGCTGTTGCTTGGCATTAAAGGAAAGTTTTGTTTTACAAAAGTGTTTTCCAAAAAGGTTTTGGAAATGTACACGGGAGGTACGGAAAATATACCGATGAGACTGGTGGAGATGTACTGATAGGTATGGTGGAAAGATGAAAGTGTTTTGGTCACTCCGATGACCGGGAATAAAAATGGGTCCTCCTTACCTATTAGTCTTCAGAAGAAAACTTATTTTCAAAATGGTTTTTCAACAAAGATATAGAGATGCCATACTCTCGAGAGAAACTACCTCTCGCTCCTTTGTCGCCTTAGTTAGTGCCTGTTCCTTGCTACTGCCATATTGCATATCCTTTACTTCTCTCTAAGGTGGTTTGCGAGTACATTCAAACGTACTCATTGGCATTGTTGTCCCGGCTATTTACTTGGCCGGACTTTGAAGAGGAGTATTTCGAAGAAGAGAGTACGACGCCGAAGACGCGAACTAGGACGCTCTCCCGATCAGCCGCTCGTAGGGTAAAGGCCTGACGTGGGTTCCACCGCTGTTTGAAGTCAAATAAATTCCGCTGCTGTTTGTTGAACTTCGGCCTTGCTGGCCTATGATGTAAGAATTCCGTATTAATATTATTTCGGTACTGTAATGGATGATGTAATCTGGTATCAGTTCGGTTATGTATTCATGATGGAATGATCTTGGGATCGTGAAATTGTATGCATAACAGGAGTTCTGGACTGGTAAGTCCGGGGCCCCACAAACAACCCCATTTCTAATCCAAGAATTTTTTCGACCTCATCCAAATGGCCTCAAACTATAGGGTTAATTAGCATCTAGTGCAATATGTGTGAACATGTATGCACTATGTGTGCTATAACTTGTATGTCTTTCAAATTTGAACCAAATTTGAATAAGTTTGAAATATTTGAAATGGGGCTTTTGGCTTAAACGTTTGAAACCCAAAACGACTTCTCTTCATGCTAGACTTCATAAGACCGAGTTTAGGGTTAGGGGTAGATATATGATTTGTCTGGTTTGAATATGTCTAAACCTTGTTTATCAACTTGAATGCTTACTATATGACATAAGAAGACTATGTGCTTTTGTTTTTCATTTTTCTAATTTTTTTGAATTTTATGCCCATTTGAATCTTGGTCAAATCCTAGGTTCGACCAAGATTTAAACAAGTTTCAAACATGAAAATGAAAACGTAAGCCTGGATCCTTCTTAGTCACTCTAAAATGAAGCTTCTGGGAGGTTTTTGAAATTTCCATGTTTGAAACCCAAAACCACTTCTCTTCATGCTTGACTTCATAAGACATAGTTTAGGGGTTAGGGGTAGATACATGATTTTCCTGGTTTGAATATGTCTAGACCTTGTTTATCAACTTAATTGAATGCTTACTATATGACATAAGAAGACTATTGGTTTTTCAATTTTTTTTGATTTTTTTGAATTTTTATGCCCATTTGAATCTTGGTCAAATCCTAGGGTTGACCAAGATTTGAACAAGTTTAAATCATGAATATGAAAAATTAAGCATCTATCCTTCTTATAGTCACTCCAAAATGTAGCACTTGGGAGGTTTTTGAAATTTCCATGTTTGAAACCCAAAACCACTTCTCTTCATGATTGACTTCATAAGACATAGTTTAGGGTTAGGGGTAGATACATGATTTGTATGGTTTGAATATGTCTAGACCTTGTTTATCAACTTGAATATGCTTACTATATGACGTACATAAGAAGACTATGTACTTTGGTTTTTCAGTTTTCTATTTTTTAAATTTTCTCGCCCACTTGAATCTTGGTCAAATTAATCCTAGGGTTGACCATGATTTAAACAAGTCTATAACATGAAATGAAAAGGTAAGCATGGATCCTTCTTACTCACTCTAAAATGAAGCTTTTGGGATGTGTTCTTGAAATTTCCATGTTTGAAACCCAAAACGACCACTTCATGTTAGATCATAGGGGTATTCTTTGGTTTTTCATTCTATTTGATTTCTTTATCTCTGATACTTTTTTATGCCCATTTGAATCTTGGTCAAATATATCCTAGGTTTGACCAAGATTTAAACAAGTTTAAAACATGACAATGAAAAGGTAATTAATCATGGATCCTTCTTAATTAATCAATCATCTAATTAAAATGAAGCTTTTGGGAGGTTTTTCAAATTTCCATGTTTGAAACCCAAAACCACACTTCTTTTCATGCTTGACTTCATTTATAAGACACAAAGGTAGGGTTAGGGGTACATGACTTGTTTGATTTGAATGTGTCTAGACCTTCTTCATGAACTTTTGAATGCTTACTATATGACATAAGAAGATTATGTGCTTTCGTTTTTTTATTTTTTTATTTTTTATTTTATGCTCATTTGAATATTGGTCAAATCCTAGGTTTGACCAAGATTTAAACAAGATTAAAACATCAAAATGCACTACAAGAAAAGTTCTGATAGACAACGTCCCAAAATCGTCAACTAAGGGGCATTTTTCGTCGCCTATGGGCCTAACCCGACGATATGGGTTCCGTTGTCGAAACTACGTCAGGCAAAGTCCAACGACGATTTTTTCGGTCCGTCGCGCTTGCGCCCTTCCGCCACGGAAAATCGGACCGTTGCGGAAGTGTTTTCGGAGCCCGTTGACCGCCGACGTCATGCAAACCGACACGTGGCGTACGCCGTTAACCGCGCGTAACGGCGTTAACCTGCCGAAACCCCGTGGTAGATGGTAGGCCCACACGAGGCCTCGCCACGTCTTAAGCGGCCGGCCGTATGACATAGTTTGACCTGGTCAACTATATAGCCGGGCCGGTCCATTAGTTACGTGGGCCGGCCTAACCTCTAATGTTGATCGGTCAAAAGTTAAATGGGCCGGCCCATTTAACATGTGGGGTCCACCTCACGAAGAACCGGGCCGGCCCAAGAAGCAAGTGGGCCGGCCAAAACACAGTGGGTCCCACTTTCCGTTAAAAGGCCGCCCATTTAGTGTGTGGGGTCCACCGTATAGCAAGTGGGCCGGCCCAACAAGCTAGTGGGCCGGGCCAAAACACATGGTGGGTCCCACTTTCCTATTAAAGGGCCGGCCCATTTAGTGTGTGGGGTCCACCATATAGCAAGTGGGCCTGCCCAACAAGCTAGTGGGCCGGCCAAAAACACAGTGGGACCCATCTTCCTGTTAAAGGGCCGGCCCATTTAGTATGTGGGGTCCACAATATAGCAAGTGGGCTGGCCCACCAAGATAGTGGGCCGGGCCAAAAACACATGTGGGTCCCACTTTCCTGTTAATGGGCCGGCCCATTTGGTATGTGGGGCCCACCATATAGCCAGTGGGCCGGCCCAACGAGATAGTGGGCCGGGCCAAAACACAGTGGGTCCCACATTCCTATAATGGCGGCCCAACAAAATAGTGGGCCGGGCCAAAAACACAGGTGGGTCCCACCTTCCACTTAAAGGGCCGGCCCATTTACCATGTGGGACCACCATAGAGCAAGTGGGCCGGCCCAATAAGCACATGTGGGCCCCACTTTCCTGTTAAAGGGCCGGCCCATCTAGTGTGTGGGGTCCACAATATAGCAAGTGGGCCGGCCCAACAAGATATTGGGCCGGGCCAAAAACACAGGTGGGTCCCGCTTTCCTCTTAAAGGGCCGGCCCATTTATTATGTGGGGTCCTCCAAAAAAGCAAATGGGCTGGCCCAACTATTTAGTGGGCCGGCCCAGTAGTTGGTGGGGTCCACCCTTAAAGCAAGTGGGCCAGCCCAATTAGTGTGTGGGGTCCACCGTAAATCAAATGGGCTGGCCCAAGAAGTAAGTGGGCCAGCCCGTTTAGTTGCTGTTTATATGCCGGCATAATATGCGCTTTAGGATTTTGCGGGGTGCACATATGTGATTTCGTTTAATTGGGCCGTTTAAGGGATGGGAATTCGTGATTTAGATATCGAGAATATTTACGCAGAGATTGATTTCTGTCTGATAGCCTCACTTACCACAAGCACCAAAGAAAAAATGCGCGAAAGAACTATAAAAACTAACTAAATATTACATCACCGCAAGGCATTGAAAAAATATTACGTAACCCAGAGAAATTGAATGGTAATTAAACCTAGCAATACAATGAAGCGATCCGGCAATCTTTTAAGTTGTCCATGCAGCACCTATATCTGAAACAAAGACATTACAAGTTAAGATAGCAACAATGGAAAGGCAATGACACTACAATATTGTTTGGCAAAGAATTTGGAACTCATCATTTCGTCGTTATAACAAGATCATTGTAATGCGCACAATAAGCAAACAAAGAGTGCATGCCGCATACCAACGACCTAATATAACAGAAGCATGTTAGAATGAAACAATGAGACTTACTACCGTCGAGTCCCATGCAAACCAACATGTTCAGTGGAGTACAAAATTGGCATGAACAACATAGTAGCAGAAGCTATAAATTTTGTAACAAGGACCGAGCAAGATGAAGTTATGATGGCTACATCTACAGAGCAGGGAATGTAAACCAAAAATAGAAGTTACGATGGCAAAAGCTAAAGAGGAGGGAATGTGAACCAACATGTGCCAAGTGCAATTACTTCATTTTGGCCGTGAACTAAATAATACTCCTGAACTTATAGTGAAGGGGATGCAAATCAAGATGTTTCGGGATATAAACTTGTAATGAGCAACACATGGAGGATAGTTAATGCTTGGAGCTTAGGATGGACCGAGATACGTAATATAGTGGGATCACCGTGAACTTGTATAAGAGGGAATGCAAACCAATATGTTCAGCTTTCCATATGTGAGCGTCATGCCAAGTCAGAGAAACAAGTCAATAATGCAGCTTTTGAAGAACAAGATGGCACGCAAAATTATTATCTAGTAGTATGACAAGTTTATTTGTACTACAGGCTAGATAGCAGAGTGATAGCATGCCAAACTAAGTCCTTACTTTGTTAGCTTACAATGAACTAGATACAAAACAATGGCATCACCTGTAGTACATGGAATGCAAGCCAACATGTTCATGGAGTAAAAAATTGGCACAAACAACATAGTAGCAGGCCTAATTTTTGTAACAACGACCGAGCAAGATAAAGTTATGATGGCTAGATCTACGGAAAGGGGAATGTAAACCAAATATAGAAGTTACGATGCCAAAAGCTATAGAGCAGGGAATGCGAACCAACATGTGCAATTACTTAAAATTGGCCATGAACTAAATAATAGCAGGATGTTACTATAATACCTACAAGATAATTTTTGTAACAACGATCGAGCAAGATAGAAGTTATGATGGCTACATCTACGTAGAGCGTGGAATGCAAACCAAAATGTTCAATCGCTTAAAGTTAGCAATGAAGTAGAAAATAGCAAGGTGTTACTGTCATAGCTAGGAATGAACTAAAAGAGCTTCGGACAAACAAGCATCCGAACCCGTAACATGGCGCTAAAACAAGGGACTTACATTAGGAGAAGCACTCTGTGGGAGTCACAGCAGATCTTCCTGGGGTTGATAGATCCGGTGATGAAGTACGCTACATGTGCTACTTGGGGTTGGAGAGACGGCCATTACACTTCATGGTTACTCATCTCGTCTGCAAAAACGTAACGGCGCGTCGTTAGCACAAACAGGTTCCCCCAAGATTAAACAAGAACTTGCAGGCAAGCAATAGAAAAGCGACAGTAGAAGAGTTTAGATCATACACGGTGCCGGTGAAGCAGATCCGGTTCATGCACAGCGGTGTCGGTGAGCAAGATCCGATGCGGTGGACGACGGATCCGGCGAAGCGGCTCCGGTGGGGTGGACGATGCCGCAGCTGAAGCGACAGCGGTAGACTGCTGGATGAGCATATGGTTTCGAGGTTCGGCGGGGATGATCCGGTCCGGTTGATGACGGCGTCGATGAAGCGGCTCCGGCAGGCAGCCGGATGACGAGGATCGCGAGGGAAGTCCGGCGGGGATGTTCCGGTGCGGTGGTCGTGGAGGTGGGAGAGAGGGACTTGGGAAGTTCCGGTGGGTGGTCTCAGAGGAGAGAGTGAGGGAAATGAATTTTTTTTCGGGGAGTTTCCGGAGCTAGGGAGGTGGTGATCGAAAAAAAATGACGGGTAGACCCCCCACCAACCGACTTATACATGGACATTGTTGTCATCTTTACGAGGGTAGAATGGGAAGTTAGAAGCGTGTGAAATATTTGTATTTTTCGGGCGGGAAGTTTTGCCGCTGGAATGAGATTTCGAATTTGGCTACAATCCAAGTAATACAAAAATATGAGACCGTACTAGTACGGCCAAATGTCACATCAATTCATCATCACGTTGAAAATCGGTTACGACGATCATAATTATTGGCCGTTGGCACAACAGTTCTCCAACGCTTGATCCAACGGTCAAAGTTCCTTTTTTTAAGAGAACGGTCAAAATTCATTGGATTCGCTCGGGAACTGCGCGCGCCAAAACGAGTCAGACGAAGATGTTTCTAGAGTTCTCACGGACGCGTCTTGGCGATACATTGAATGCAAATCTTGCAAGGTCAAAAAAATGCAAATCTTGCAGATCGTATGTGGTCTGCTATGAGCTGAAGTACTCCATGAAACCGTGAACATACATGTAGATGGGAATCCCATGTAGACGATCTGAAGAACGACCCGCCGCATCTTTCACAAATCCATCTACATGACATGATAAACTTTAATTAAGAAGCAGCCACGTAACAATTATTGCCCAAAATCTAACGGGTTCGACAATAAGCTGGTAATTCTCTATTATATATAAACACCAAAAAAATATAGCAAGTAAGAAAGGAGTGTCAATGCCACCAGTGACTTACAAAAAAAAGGGAATTAGCACTTCGTAATCTCTTTGTTTTTACACATACCTTCTCGCTCAGGAATCCAGGGCCTAGGGTCACATCAAGTCATAATCGTAAACCAAAGTCGGTTCCCATGTTCTCCAATTCAAAACGCGTACAAAATATTTCAGTGTGTGAAATAATGTTGAGATTTTGAATTAGAGGGTTGTTAAGCTATTGATTATATGGAGTCGAAATTTGGTAGCATACATAAGTATCTCTCGTTCACAACTCACCCGCATGTAGCAGAATGCACCGTTGTGTTGCGAAGACAACACAAAGGAGAAGCCACTGCTCCGTTCATTGCACTCAATACAGCCGATGAATGAACCAGCACCAGCTGACAAGCTTCTAGACCAAGATGTAGAAAGATGGAAATCAATGGATCACGTAAAATCATCGATGTCAAGCTTTAATGCACTAGCCAACGCGACCAAAAGTCCGAACTGATGGAAAGGGCTAGGCAATCCACTTTATACATCGCAACAAAAAGTCCAAACTGACAGAAAAGGCTAGACCGGGAGAAGAGAAGAGAAGGTTTGTGAAAGCAATGACTCGAACTTGAGACTATGGGCTCTGATACCACGTCAAGCTTCATCCACGAGCCAACGGAACCACAAGTCGAACTGATGGAAAGGGCTAGGCAATCCACTTATAATATTAACAATCAACAGGGTTCCGGTTCAAAAAAAAATCCACATCACAACAAGGAAACGACCACCAAGATCATAGCAATTGCAGATAAATGCACCTACGAAATATGCTCAGACTAAGGAACCATTTTACAAGACGAAGGTAATGACCTTCACATCGTCCCCGTTCATCTCCAATTATCTAGCGGATACTCTTCTTACTACTTACTAGCATTCCTAACCCGCTCCAAGTAGGGCCTCCTTCTCGTGCCGCTATCGTTCTAAAATTGTCGACTTCTAGTCTTAGCGCTAGCTGATGCAGCTCGTTCTACTTGGAGTTGCTCCTTTAGAACTTGAGCATGCAAATACTTTGACTTGGACATGGACTTGCACTTCACAGATCCAAAGATTCCGTAAGAAAGTGTTTTTGGCAATGCCTTTCTTTTTATTGCCATAGAAAATGCCTTCACACATTCTTCATCGGTTTTTTCCGGACCGTTTTTACCGGTTTTTGCCATCTCTAATTTCATATCTTCCCGCAAAAAATTCAGTTCGTACACATGTGTAAACATGATAGTTACTACAGAGAAACTTGCTGATAGTAGATTTATCATGTGTATGACCTACTTTTATTCCTACAGTTTGGCATGTCTGATTCACATCACATGAATTTTAATAAACATATATAATATCATATTGACATGTACTTTACTACTCCTATAAGTTGGGATGTGAGTCGTCACAAAATTTCAATCTTTGAGAAGACTTACAAGAACACTCTGTGCGACTTCTCCAATCACTTCAAGTTTGTTCTTCTGGCATGCTTCAAAATCTCTCGCGTAGTCATCTCTTTGTTTGGTTCCCTTTTACTTGCATTATGTAACATCTGCATTTTAGTACTACCATTATAAATCGAATAACGTGGTTGAAATGGAGGATCATAATATAAGCTGCACACTCGGTGTATATACTCGCATGATCTTTTACTAAAATATTTCTAAATAGCGAGATAAAACAACATGTCCTTACTTTTTGCCGAATGTGCACTATAAGGTTACGA
Source organism: Lolium rigidum (assembly GCF_022539505.1). Classification (NCBI taxonomy): domain Eukaryota; kingdom Viridiplantae; phylum Streptophyta; class Magnoliopsida; order Poales; family Poaceae; genus Lolium; species Lolium rigidum. The sequence goes on from NW_025900346.1 coordinate 22,838, forward strand.
GATCCCGTACGGCTAGGTAAAAGTAGTTTACCGCGGTTTTCCCGATTCCGTTTAGCCAAATTCCCGCAAAAAGGAGACTAGTGAGACACTCGCTATAAATAAGAATCCAAGATGTGATCTCGGTCTCAGCCTTACAAATCATACCATATTCTTTGGATCAGACCAGATGCTTCACAAGATCTCCCCACTGTTTGTCGACTCATTTGCTTAAAAGGAGATATAGTTGGAACACTCCCAGCAATCTTTCCAATGAAGTATTTCTTCTTTAGCCTCGCTGCGATACTCGCGCAGCATAGTCCGAGAATAGACTCGTTGAGAACATGCTTTACTTCCTCTTGGTCCTCATCGAACTCGAACCTTAACCGTTCACAACAATATAAACCGTTGGTGTGATATACATAGATCCAACAACAAGCTAGAAGGAACGGGACGTGCCAATGTGGTATACTAGTATGAGTAACATTACCAAGAGAAAGATGACTTACGTGTAACTTGTGCACTAATTTTTCAAAATGCGCAGAGGTGTCTACGTGCTCTTTCCATGTTGGGAAGATAGGAATTTCATTCCTGACGAAAATTCCTACATCCGATGCTAATTTACAAGATTCTTCTGGGTCCAAAGGGCCTTCCGCCACCTACGATAGATGAAAGGCGAAATCTTGATTCCATCCCAAGCAAGCTTAGCTACGAACATTTTCCCTACTGTTGGGCCCTCGTTTTTCTTGATCGTGGTGCAACTACAAAGTTAAGCATTACATCAAGCTATCAAGGTAGGTATATATATATATATATATCTATAAAGTATAACTTTATAACGGAGAATGAAACTATAAGCATTGGAAAATGTACCTTCTTCGGTGTGGGGCTCATCCTCAGGGGAGTTGTCTATGGCAGGACTAATATGGGTCAGTGGGAGATCATCAACAGTTTGTTGATGTTGTGCTAGCAGTGTTTGGCCAGTTGTGGTTGTGTCAGCTGGGACTGGTACAGTGTGTCCTTGGGCAGTATTTCCTACCACAGCTACTGCTGATCCCAATTGTGGCTGAGAAGTTGCCGTGGAAACTTGTTCTGCTGCCAATTGTTGTTGAGAAGTTGCTGTGGAAATCGGTTCGCTGCCAATTGTGGCTGAGAAGTTGCCGTGGAAACTGGTTCTGCTGCCGATTGTCGCTGGTTGACTGGATTGGTAACAGGTGGCTGATTCAACCGCTTGGGGTGTTCACCACGTTTTTTTATTTCAGTACTCTTAGAATTTTCGTTATTTTCTTCAACTGGTGCCATGAATCGCTGAGACTGTCTAGTAGCAGAAGCAGGTTTCTTTTTTGGTTGCAGCTGTTCTATCACCAATTCAGGTGCCTGTTGAATGGTCTTCCTCTCATTGGTGGTTCCTGCGAAATTCTTACTTGAAGCTGCAGATTCCTAGCACACATAAACGATATTTCAGTCTACATAAGTCCCATATATGATGATATGCAAATGGAATAGAATGAAGAACAGTAAAGGATGACGTGCATGCTGAAACATATATATGATGCATTAAGGAGACCTAGAGGTGGCATGTGAACATGTTTGGTGGGATTCAGGATACAAGTATACAACACATGGAAGTTGCAACTTGCAACAGATATCTCAAAGTAAAAACACAGAAATCACCTGGTGGGGTTGAGGAGAATGGTCAGGCAAGGCATCTTCCTGAGTCAGCTCTCCAAGAGGCTCAGCATGATTTTTTTAAAGAGAAGGCACAAGTGCCCAGCTTTAAATTAATAAAGCCCCTAACGGCCAAGATTGTTACAAGGTGCAGCCCGCTTACAACACAACGAACACCAACTACACAAGATGAACAAGAAAACAACTAGTCCGTGTCGAAGCCTCGTCGCGAAGACACCAGGGAAGACGCAGCCCAAGTCCGAGGGAGCCACCGCTGCAGCCTTGAGGGAAATCATCGTCTCGCAACACCGGCTGAGAAGGCGAAGATCGGCCGCCATTTCCAATGCCGAAGAGGGATCCCTTCCCTCTCGTCCCGGCTCGGAGGACGCCGCACCGTCGGACATCGGATGCGCTCCCCGAGCAATGGAGGAAGCAGCACCACCATCCCAACCTAGGCGAAACCGAAACGCCCGCCGACGCCGACGAGACCACCGAGATCGAAACTGCCACCGACCAAGGTAGCCACAGCGAAGAACGCAAACAGGGGCACGGATCGCTGATGATGAAGGAGAAGGTCACCAAGCACGCTTCGGAGACACCACTACCAGCCACCTCGCACCTCGACCGCCCTCAACCGGTAACCGATCCCCAAACGACGCCTCCAAGGAGGAAACGACGCTCATGGCGCCGACGACGCCCAATCCAGTGGATTGTGGGTTTTCACCTGGGAACATGGCCGGGGTGTGGAGAACCGGGACCTCAACAGCGCTCGAGAGGAATCACGGCGCCCGGGGCGTCGCCACCGCCGTGGTAGTCCAGCCTGACCAAGGGATTCCCCGCCCCGGTCTCGCATGCACCACCACCTCCGAACGAGCCCCACGAGCAGGAACAGGCGGCCCGTATCGTAGGGGAAAAGGGCCAACTTGAGGGGAGGAAAGCTGACCTTCAGATCTGGCCAAGGGCACCGGAGCAGCCCCCCAGCCACGACCACCACCCACCGCCGCCTTGCCACCCGCGCGGCCAAGGACGACGGCGCGCACCCGCGGACGCCGCTAGCCGTCATAGCCGACGCCGCCTCTCCACCCGAGGCCGCCGCCCCGGCGCCCAAGGAACCCTGCAAGAAGAAGCAACGCCGCCGCTGTCCACGCCCACAGGGGGGAAGCCATCGCCGTCGAGCTCCGCCGCTTCCACCACGAGGAGCCGTCCCGGCCGCGCGCGCCGGCCCGCCGCGCGAGGAGCCGCCGGCTCGTCGGCCGCCGATCCCCGCCGCCGGGATGGGAAGGCCCCGCGCCGCCACCCCACGAGAGGAATCGAGAGGATCCGCCGCCGCCGGCACCACCCGGACTTTGCCCGGTGGCTAACGCCGGCGGCGGCGGCGGATGGGGCGGGGAGAGGTTGGCTGGGTTAGGGTTTGGGGATCGCCCTCCCGTCGCCCGCGGGGAGCGACAGGGGACGAAGCCCTAGTTTAACCTTGGACAATCACTTGTCAAATAAACTCCGGCTCAGCATGATCAAATTGTGAATCATAACATTGTTCTTTATCTTTGGGAAGGGGAAAGGGTTCTTCTCCGATTTTGTTCAGGTTTGCACTAGAGGCAATAGCGTTACACATGTTTGTGCCCACACGGCTTGCATATCTTATACATATATTCCGTATCCGTTTCTCTTTTAATTCATTCTTCTGTATTGCAATAATATCTAGCATGCATTACAAAAAAATGCTAATGAGATGGCGGTGCAAGTAAGCAAAAAAATACTTTTCGAAATCACATGCATAACGAATGCGGCCATATCAACCTTCTTGGAAGTGGGCGCGTGTACGCTTTGGTTTCCTGCCGTCGACCATGGAAGCGCCCATCTCTCCAGTCCGGTGGACGGAAGGAGTCGGGGATTAAGATACGAGAACCCGACGATGGTGACTGTCGCTGACAAGGCGGCGGTGGAAGTCGGCTACGGAGGAGCTCGTATGGTACGGTGGTCGTCGGTGGGGGTGGGGGAGGTGGAAGCTACTCCGGCTTGCTAAAAAGCAAGGGAGACGGCGGAACGTCGTCGGTCACTACGGTGGCCGATGAGAAGGCAATAGTGCTGGTGTGGGAGTGGGACAGTGGGCCGGCGCCGGCGTGTGAGATGATCCGGTGGGTCATGCAGGGTGGAAGCGTGAGAGAGAGATGCGGGGTTCGGCGCCGCCGGTGATAGGTCTGAATTGAGCGGTCCGGGGGATAAGATCGACACTGTACTTATTTCACATCGCTTTGAATTTTGGAAGCGGGGGGGGGGGGATTTCGGCGGGAATTTTGGGGCAGAGTTGAAATTATTACTGGTTGCTGGAAAACTGTGGAACCCTAGCCTACGAAATCCCAAGTCTGAAGCTGAGGGCCCTTTTGCTGTGGCTTTTTGGCTTTTGGATTTTGGAAGCCAAAAGAATATAATATTTGTTTTTGGCTTCCAAAATCCAAAAGCCAAAAAGGCAAAAAAAAAAAGGCACAACAAAAGGGCCCTGAGTATGTTCGGGTTCAAGGGGATATGCTTGTTGGTTCTTGGGTGCATATGATCTCTTTATTTCGAAATTCATCTTCTATACATTTTGAAATGTCAAAAAAGAATAAAACGAAAAATGCATGTGTACTTCTTCGCTTGCTTTATACACATAAAATATTTCAATGGAAAAATCGAATAGTAATTTGGGCTATGTAAAAAAGAGTTACTCCGTAAAAAAATTGTGCTAACCATAAGGCTTTTTATGAGACATGTTTTCTCTCTTTTTTTACATCGACCATGAAAAAAACTTGTTTTTTTACATCAACCATGAAAAATACTTTTTTTACATCGACCATGAAAAATACTAGGAATTTGCTAAGAGCATCCACAACGTGTAGCCAAAAGTGGTTCCATATTTGATTTTTGGCTTTTTGAACTAGTTCCATACATTGTAGAGGTAGTTCCAAAACCAGAAAACAGGGAACCGGAGCAAATAGGTGCTCCGATGCCAAATTTCACTTTTGGCATTTGGAACTAGTTCCCTACATTGTGAGAGTAGTTCCATATTGGCTTTATGAGTTGTTTTAGCTTGATGGCGGGACCCACGTTATAAATATTTGGAACCACTACATTGTGGAGCTATTGCTATATTTCACACCAAAGCCAAATTCACCATCGTATCAGATTTGGCAATAGCAACATTGTGGATAGCCTAAAGTTATATTTTCCATCTTGTACACAATTAAAAATATCTTTAAAACAAACAAATCTCTAATGTCTAGGTGTACCATCTCTACTAGTACTAGTATATATACACGTGCCTTGCACGTGAGGGCTCTTTTTTTTAGTGAAACAACTTCGACGCAATAAGAATTCGATCTTTTTTTAACAAAGGAGGGGGCCCAAGGGCTTGGATACCATTAAGTGCAACAGAGGGGTACATATTACAGATTGCAGTCAATAGTCACTTGGGTTGAAAGCCAATGCAAGCCCGCCTACATGATAGCAGGATTTTGTGAAGCTTTTTAACTTAATTGGTCAAACATGCGAAGCATGTGCCATTTACTTGTACAACTTTATCGGAAAAAAATACTTGTACAAGCTAGTTCCCCTAAGTACTACCAAGCACATAAGTAAACAAAAGAACCAGGGACATCATCAACCGAAAACAACAATCTATTCATATAGCGGCTCTTGCATCACCCTTTGAAAATCATCTACTCGCAAAGATGAGTGCGAGTTTCGCTCGTGCTTTCACCTGTTCCAAGATCGTCCAGTTGATCTCATGGACATCCGCATCAGCCAAAGCGGTAACTAAGTTGCCGACCACTAGCTTCTGCAGATCAGCAACAGACATGTAGGCCATCTTGAATTGTAGAATTCCATCGTCGGTTCATTTCTTTGTTCCGCCAAGTGGCCACATCCAAGTCCTTTTGAAGACGCCTAATCTTAGCTTCCCCGTGCCACATCCTTCTGTTTTGTTCCTACAAACGTTTGCATCAACTGGAACTCTGGACATCCGTGCTACAATGCTGCTTGGCAGGGACATGAGCAGTCACTTGCTTCTGCGATTTGCCATGCATAAAATCAATTAGCAGATTAAAAGGAAATATGTTGGTTGATTCATGTACCACTTTCAGCAACCCATGAGTTTCTAAACCTTAAATGGAGTCTAAAACATTGCAATAAAAGGGTGGGTGCATCATTTGGATGCAGAGGCCGGGGCGACCCTATTTTCAAGAAAAAATTAGGAAACCTGAAATCTATATCTATATCTCTACCATCTATACCACTCCACTCCTGTTGACAGTTTGATCTCTTTCAGTACATTAGATTATGTCATGTTTAAAACACTATTATAAAATTACCTCCTTAATGTTGAGCTCAGGAGGATCCAGATGTGCTGATCCTAGGCGGCCACTCAAATGATTGCTTGCTAGAACAATAGGACCAAATCCCGCCTCCTTTCTACCAATGTCTGCATCACTGGCGCGCTCACTGTCTTTGTTAGGAACATGAGCAGTGGCTAGCTGCTGCAAATCAAAGTTCATCAAATCAATCAGCAAACAAGACATATGAAATTTGAGCAGTGCGGCTAAATACCTTCTTCAGCAGCTGCCCCACGGAATCGTCCTTTTGGCGGCACATCACACGTGTGAAAAATCTCGGCAACGACTTGGGGTGCGGTGATTTTGTCCCATTCCACAGTATGCCGAGCTTGGCTGCAATTATCATATTCTGCAAGATATTTTGCCTCCGAGATTCTTCGTAGGCATTCTCGAGGGGAATATCTAGCAGGCATTACAAAAAAAAACAGATGCTAATAACAAGCAGTGGAAGCAAGCAATAAACTAGTCTCGGAAATCAAATACGGAGTACATAACAAAAGCTGCCGGACAAAGTGTTCAACCTTGGTCGACTGGGGAGGTGGCGCGTTGGCCGTTCGGTTTGGTTCGGTGGATCATGGTGGCGCTTTGTGTACCGATCTCGCCGGCCGGTAAGATGAACCAGTGAGTCGGGGAAGCAGATCCGACGAAGCGGACGGAGTGTGGTTGACGGCGTCGCTGAGCTGGCTCCGGTGCGGTGGATGTCGGCTACGGATGGAGGACTGAGAGGGAGCGAGACGGACTAGGTGCGAGGTAGGGAGAGAGGCCCTTGCTTGTCCGTGGGTGGGGCTGGATATAGGGGAAATGAAAGCGAGGTAGGAAGATAGCATCCTGCTAATTTATGGTGCTGAACTAGAAAATCCCGCCAATATATGGTGCTGAATTGCGGGCGGCTCATAGCTTGTGCACAAATAAAATGGGAAAATCCAAAAAATGTAGTTCAACAAAAAAAAACTCTAGTAGGCAAAGTCGCTAGCTCGCCATGAGAAGATGCACTCCGCCAACAAAATGTCATGACAAGCTAGTTTGCTATGGATCTTGCATTAACCCTGCTCGATAAAATGGTGGGCAAAAAAAGACAAGCTAAATCAAAAATAATGGTGGTAGAAAGATGTAACTCTCAAATGTAAACTCTACTAAACAGGGCCAGCTCAAAAATATGCCTCATATTATTAGTACTTCCTCCGGTCCATATTAACTGCCACTAACATACATCGAGAAACAAAAAAGAGAAATCTGTCATGAATAGTTCCCGAATTCAAATCTGAGTTTCTCTGTAGAGACTATTCCCATCTGAGTTTCTCTTTTTTGTTTCTCGATGTATGTTTCGAATTTTGATCTGAAATTTTTAGGGGTTATCTTAATATGAGCTGTGAACGTGCATGATTTGTTTCAGATTTTTTTCGCAATGTTTAAATTTGGATTTAGGCCGCATGTCACCTCGCTACCGCTCGAGAAATGGAGCCCCTCTCCGCTGGGCTCCATAAAAGCTTCACTGTTCGTGTCAGACTGTTGAAGACACTGGCAAGTGCATGTCAGGGGGACAGAGAATAAATTTCGTCCACGTGTCGGCGCGTGCTGTCTACCCCAAACCCTAAACTCTGTCTTTATGAAGTCAAGCATGCATGAAGAGAAGTGGTTTTTGGTTTCAAACATGGAAATTTCAAAAACCCTCTCAAGAGCTACATTTTGGAGTGACTAATTTTTCATATTCATGATTTAAACTTGTTTAAATGGGCATAAAAATAGGCATAAAATTCAAAATAAATCAAAATAAATGAAAAACCAAGGCACATAGTCTTCTTATGTCATATAGTAAGCATTCAATTAAGTTGATAAACAAGGTCTAGACATATTCGAACCAGAAAAATCATGTATCTACCCCCTAACCCTAAACTCTGTCTTATGAAGTCAAGCATGAAGAGATGTGGTTTTTGGTTTCAAACATGGAAATTTCGAAAACCCTCCCAAGAGCTTCATTTTGGAGTGACTAAGAAGCATACATGCTTACTTTTTTATATTCATGTTTTAAACTTGTTCAAATCTTGGTCAAACCTAGGATTTGACCAAGATTCAAATGGGCATAAAAATTCAAAAAAATGAAGAAAAAAATGAAAAACCAAGGTCTTCTTATGTCATATAGTAAGCATTCAATTAAGTTGATAAACAAGGTCTAGACGTTTTAAACCTGAAAAATCATGTATCTACCCCCTAACCCTAAACTCTGTCTTATGAAGTCAAGCATGCATGGTGAAGAGAAGTGGTTTTTGGTTTCAAACATGGAAATTTTAAAAACCCTCCCAAGAGCTTCATTTTGGGGTGACTAAGAAGGATACATGATTACTTTGTCATATTCATGTCTTAAACTTGTTTAAGTCATGGTCAAACCTAGGATTTGACCAAGATTCAAATGGGCATAAGAATTCAAAAAAAACAAAGCACATAGTCTGTGTATGTCATATAGTAAGCATTCAAGTTGATAAACAAGGTCTAGACATATTCAAACCAGAAAAATCATGGAAATTTCAAAAACCTCCCACGAGCTTCATTTTGGAGTGACTAAGAAGGATCGATGCAGGTTACGTTTCATATTATTCATGTTTTAAACTTGTTTAAATCTTGGTCCAACCTAGGATTTGACCAAGATTCAACAAATGGGGATAAAAAAATGAAAACCCAATGCACATAGTCTTCTTATGTCATATAATAAGCATACAATTAAGTTGATAAACAAGGTCTAGACATATTCAAACCAAAAAAAACATGTATGTGGCTACCCCTAACCCTAAACTCTGTCTTATGAAGTCAAGCATGAAGAGATGTGGTTTTTGGTTTCAAACATGGAAATTTCAAAAACCCCTTCCAAGAGCTTCATTTTGGAGTGACTAAGAAGCATACATGCTTACCTTTTCATATATATTCATGTTTTAAACTTGTTCAAATCTTGGTCAAACCTAGGATTTGACAAAGATTCAAATGGGCATAAAAATTCAAATAAAATGAATACCAAGGTCTTCTTATGTCATATAGTATGTGCGCATTCACTTAAGTTGATAAACAAGGTCTAGACATATTAAACCTAAAAAATCATGCATGTATCTACCCCTAACCCTAAACTCTATCTTATAAAGTCAAGCATGCATGGTGAAGATAAGTGGTTTTTGGTTTCAAACATGGAAATTTCAAAAACCCTCCTAATTAAGAGCTTCATTTTGGAGTGACTAAGAAGGATACATGCTTACTTTTACATATTCATGTTTTAAACTTGTTTAAGTCGTGGTCAAACCTAGGATTTGACCAAGATTTAAATGGGCATAAAAATTCAAAAACAAAATCAAAAACCAAAGCAAGTCTTTGCATGTCATATAGTAAGCATTCAAGTTGATAAACAAGGTCTAGACATATTCAAACCAGAAAATCATGTATATATCTACCCCTAACCCTAAACTCTATCTTTATGAAGTCAAGCATGCATGAAGAGAAGTGGTTTTAGGTTTCAAACATGGAAATTTCAAAAACCATCCCAAGAGCTACATTTTGGAGTGACTAAGAAGGATATATAGATGCTTAATTTTGCATATTCATGATTTAAACTTGTTCAAATCTTGGTCAAACCTATGATTTGACCAAGATTCAAATGGGCATTAAAAATAGAAAAATGAAAAACCAAAGCACATAATCTTCTTATGTCATATAGTAAGCATTAAAGTTGATAAACACAAGGTCTAGACATATTCAAACCATACAAATCATGTATCTACCCCTAACCCTAAACTTTGTCTTATGAAGTCAAGCATGAAGAGATGTGGTTTTTGGTTTCAAACATGGAAATTTCAAATACCCTTCCAAGAGCTTCATTTTGGAGTGACTAAGAAGCATACATGCTTACCTTTTCATATTCATGTTTTAAACTTGTTCAAATCTTGGTCAAACCTAGGATTTGACCAAGATTCAAATGGGCATAAAAATTCAAAAAAAATGAATACCAAGATCTTCTTATGTCATATAGTATGCGCGCAATCAATTAAGTTGATAAACAAGGTATAGACATATTAAACCTGAAAATCATGTATCTACCCCTAACCCTAAACTCTGTCTTATAAAGTCAAGCATGCATGGTGAAGATAAGTGGTTTTTGGTTTCAAACATGGAAATTTCAAAAACCCTCCTAATTAAGAGCTTCATTTTGGAGTGACTAAGAAGGATACATGCTTACTTTTCATATTCATGTTTTAAACTTGTTTAAATCTTGGTCAAACCTAGGAAAATCATAAATATATCTACCCCTAACCCTAAACTCTGTCTTATGAAGTCAATCATGAAGAGAAGTGGTTTTGGGTTTCCTACATGGAAATTTCAAAAACCTCCCAAAAACTTCATTTTAGAGTGACTAAGAACGATACATGCTTCCCTTTTCATTTTCATGTTTTAAACTTGTTTACATTATCTTGGTCAAATCTAGGATTTGACAAGATTCAAATGGGCATCAAAATAAAAAAATCAGAAAAATGAAAAACCAAAGCACATAGTTTTCTTATGTCATATAGTAAGCATTAAAGTTGACAAACAAGGTCTAGACATATTCAAACCAGACAAATCATGTATCTATACCCCCTAACCCCTAAACTATGTCTTATGAAGTCAAGCATGAAGAGAAGTGGTTTTGGGTTTCAAACATGGAAATTTCAAAAACCTCCCAGAAGCTTCATTTTAGAGTGACTAAGATGGATACATGCTTCCCTTTTCATTTTCATGCTTTAAACTTGTTTAAATTATCTTGGTCAAATCTAGGATTTGACAAGATTCAAATGGGCATCAAAATAAAAAAATCAGAAAAATGAAAAACCAAAGCACATAGTTTTCTTATGTCATATAGTAAGCATTAAAGTTGACAAACAAGGTCTAGACATATAAGAAGACCTTTTTTTTGAACTTTTATACCCATTTGAATCTTGGTCAAATCCTTGGTTCCACCAAGATTTGAATAAGTTAAAAACATGAATATGAAAAAGTAAGCATGTATGCTTCTTAGTCACTTCAAAAATGAAGCTCTTGGGAGGGTTTTTGAATTTCCATGTTCGAAACCAAAAACCACAAATCTTCATGCTTACTTCATGAAACATAGTTTATATTAGGGTTAGGGGTACATGCTTGATTTTTCTTGTTTGAATATGTCTAGACCTTGTTTATCAACTTAATTGAATGCCTACTATATAACATATATAAGAAGACCTTTTTTGTTTTTTTTTAATTTTTATACCCATTTGAATCTTGGTCAAATCCTAGGTTTCACCAAGATTTGAATAAGTTTAAAACATGAATATGAAAAAGTAAGCATGCATGTATGCTTCTTAATTAATCACTTCGAAATGAAGCTCTTGGGAGGGTTTTTGAAATTTCCATGTTTGAAACCAAAAACCACATATCTTCATGCATGTGCTTGACTTCATGAGACAAAGTTTAGTGTTAGGGGGTAGATACATGATTTCTCTCGTTTGAATATGTCTAGACCTTGTTTATCAACTTAATTGAATGCTTACTATATGACATAAGAAGACTATGTGCCTTGATTTTTTTTAAAATTTTGTCCATTTGAATATTGGCCAAATCCTAGGTTTGACCATGATTTAAACAAGTTTAAAACATGAATATATATGAAAAATTAAGCGTGTATCATTCGTAGTCACTCCAAAATGAAGCTCTTGAGAGGGTTTTTGAAATTTCCATGTTTGAAACCAAATAACCACGTACTTCTCTTCATGCCTTGACTTCATAAGACAGAGTTTGGGGTTAGGGTTAGCTTGATACATGAATTTTCTGGTTTGAATATGTCTAGACATTGTTTATCAACTTAATTGAATGCTTACTAGATGACATAAGATGACTATGTGCATTGGTTTTTCATTTTTTTTGAATTTTTATGCCCATTTGAATCTTGGTCAAATTCTAGGTTTGACCATGATTTAATCAAGTTTAAAACATGAATATGAAAAATTAAGCATCTATCCTTCTTAGTCACTCCAATATGTAGCTCTTGGGAGGGTTTTTGAAATTTCCATGCTTGAAAACCAAAAACCACTTTTCTTCATGCATGCTTGACTTCATAAGACATAGTTTAGGGTTAGGGGGTAGAGATACATGATTTTCCTACTAGTTTGAATATGTCTAGACCTTGTTTATCAATTTAATTGAATGCTTACTATATGACATGAGCAGACCTTGGTTTTAATTTTTTATACCCATTTGAATCTTCGTCAAATCGTAGGTTTGTTGACCAAGATTTGAACAAGTTTAAAACATGAATATGAAAAAGTAAGCATGTATGCGTCTTAACTAGTCACTCCAAAATGAAGCTCTTGGGAGGGTTTTTGAAATTTCCATGTTTGAAACCAAAAACCACTTCTTCTCTTCATGCTTGACTTCATAAGTCGGGGTTAATTTAGGGATATATAGGGGGTAGATACATGATTTTTCTGGTTTGATATGTCTAGACCTTGTTTATCAACTTAATTGAATGCTTACTATATGACATAAGAAGACTACGTGACTTGTGCTCACTGAAGTGTGGGACCTCACGCATGGGAACCACACGTACGTAAGTGACAGACTTGTTGCTCTAATAACTCGGGTGATCATTATACTGTATTAGTACATAGTTTCCTATGGATCCTTCTTAGTCACTCCAAAATGAAGCTCTTTGAGAGGGTTTTTGAAATTTCCATGTTTGAAACCCAAAACAACTTCTCTTCATACTTGACTTCATAAGACAGAGTTTAGGGTTAGGGGTAGATACATGATTTGTCTGGTTTGAATACGTCTAGACCTTGTTTATCAACTTTAATGCTTACTATATGACATAAGAAGACTATGTGCTTTGGTTTTTCATTTTTCTGATTTTTTCTATTTTTGATGCCCATTTGAATCTTGGTCAGATCCTAGGTTTTACCAAGATTTAAACAAGTTTAAAACATGAAAATGAAAAGGGAAGCATTTATCCTTCTTAGTCACTCTAAATGAAGTTTTTGGGAGGTTTTTGAAATTTCCATGTTTGAAACCCAAAACCACTTCTCTTCATGCTTGACTTCATAAGACATAGTTTAGGGTTAGGGGTACATACATGATTTGTATGTTTTGAATATGTCTAGACCTTGTTTATCAACTTGAATGCTTACTATATGACATAAGAAAACTACGTATGTGCTTTGGTTTTTCATTTTTCTCGTTTTTTTTTCAATTTTCCGCCCATTTGAATCTCTGTCAAATCCTAGGTTTGACCAAGATTTAAACAAGTTTAACACGTGAAAACGAAAAGGTAAGCATGGATCCTTCTTAGTCACTCCAAAATGTACCAATTGATAGATGTGTTAACTTTGCTTCATGGAAAAAATAATGTCATGTAAATGAGTTAACTTGGATTTCCTACCCTTGAATCCATAGGAAACTTTGTTCTAATGCACTATTATAATCAACCGAGTTTTTACACCAACAGGTCTGTCACTTACGTGTGGTGCCCATGCGTGAGGTCCCACACTTCAGTGAGCACAAGTCACGTGCAATAGGTACGCAAACTCCCAGCCATTTTCTTTGTCAAGAGAAGACGCATCGGGATGCGTATTGGAAGTCTGTGGGTCCTTCTGGATCCTTCGGTTGTCCCTCTCACAAAAAAAAACAAATCTCTCTCATTCTCGGCCTCGCTCGACTCGCTCGCTCGCTCGCTCGCACCTCCTGCTCACTGACAAACCCCGCACAAAAGTCAACATCATCACCCGAAAAAGGGGAGACACCATAATGCTCTCCCTTCTTCTCTCCTTCCGAGTGATCCCTCTTCCTCCGAGTTTCACTCGACGGGCAAACACATATGTGCTGCATAGTAATAATAAAAAGGTACTACAGAAAATTCGACCTACGAATCTATAATTAAATATACTAGGTTAAACTAGGGTTTTGCCCAGTACTACAGATCAAGGTTCAAAAAAATCCAACTACGGGGTTCGAACAACCCCATTTCTAATCAAAGATTTTTTTCGACGTCATCCAAATGGCCTCAAACTATAGCATGGGCGGATCCAGACTATAGCCAAGGGGGGCAGCCGCCCCCGCTCAATTTTCTGAAACCTTGTAATATGATATTTGCATCACTTATCATATGTTTGCCCCCTCTAAAAATTTATCCTAGGTCCGCCCCTAAACTGTAGGGTTAGCATCTAGTGCAGTATGTGTGAACATGTATGCACTATGTGTGCTATAACTTGTATGTCTTTCAAATTTGAACCAAATTTGAATAAGTGTAAAATATTTGAAATGGGGCTTTTGGCTTAAACGTTTGAAACCCAAAACGACTTCTCTTCATGCTAGACTTCATAAGTCAGGGTTAATTTAGGGATATATAGGGGGTAGATACATGATTTTTCTGGTTTGATATGTCTAGACCTTGTTTATCAACTTAATTGAATGCTTACTATATGACATAAGAAGACTACGTGACTTGTGCTCACCGAAGTGTGGGACCTCACGCATGGGAACCACACGTAAGTGACAAACTTGTTGCTCTAATAACTCGGGTGATCATTATACTGTATTAGTACATAGTTTCCTATGGATCCTTCTTAGTCACTCCAAAATGAAGCTCTTTGAGAGGGTTTTTGAAATTTCCATGTTTGAAACCCAAAACAACTTCTCTTCATGCTTGACTTCATAAGACAAAGTTTAGGGTTAGGGGTAGATACATGATTTTTCTGGTTTGAATATGTCTAGACCTTATTTATCAACTTAATTGAATGCTTACTATATAACATAAGAAGACCTTGTTTTTTTATTTTGTTTTTTAATTTTTATACGGATTTGAATCTTGGTCAAATCCTTGGTTTCACCAAGATTCAAATGGGCATAAAATAAAAAAATGAAAAAATGAAAAACCAAAGCACATAGTCTTCTTATGTCATGTAGTAAGCATTAAAGTTGATAAACAAGGTCTAGACATATTCAAACCATACTAATCATGTATCTACCCCCTAACCCCTAAACTCTATCTTATGACGAAGTCAAGCATGAAGATTAAGTGGTTTTGGGTTTCAAACATGGAAATTTTGAAAACCTCCCAAAAACTTCATTTTAGGGTGACTAAGAAGGATACAGGCTTCCCTTTTCATTTTCATGTTCTATACTTGTTTAAATCTTGGTCAAACCTAGGATTTGACCATGATTCAAATGTGCATCAAAATTCCAAAAAAATCAGAAAAATGAAAAACCAAAGCACATAGTTTTCTTATGTCATATAGTAAGCATTAAAGTTGATAAACAAGGGTCTAGACATATTCAAACAAGAAAAATCATGTATCTACCCCCTAACCCTAAACTTTGTCTTATGTAGTCAAGCATGAAGAGAAGTGGTTTTGGGTTTCAAATATGGAAATTTCAAAAACCTATCAAAAGCTTCATTTTAGAGTGACTAAGAAGGATCCATGCTTGCCTTTTCATTTTCATATTTGAAACTTGTTTAAATCATTGTCAAACCTAGGATTTGACCAAGATTTAAATTGGCATAAAATTAAAAAATCGGAAAAATGAAAAACAAAAGCACATAGTCTTCTTATGTCACATATATATATAGTAAGCATTCAAAAGTTGATAAACAAGGTCTAGCTAGACATATTCAAATAAGACAAATCATGTATCTACCCCTCTAACCCTAAACTCTGTCTTATGAAGTCAAGCATGAAGAGAAGTGGTTTTAGGTTTCAAACATGGAAATTTCAAAAACCTCCCAAAAACTTCATTTTAGAGTGACTAAGAAGGATACATGTTTCCCTTTTCATTTTCATGTTTTAAACTTGTTTAAATCTTGGTCAAACCTAGGATTTGACCAAGATACAAATAGGCACAAAAAATGAAAAACAAAAAGCACATAGTGTTCTTATGTCATATCGTAAGCATTCAAGTTGATAAACAAGGTCTAGATATATCCAAACCAGACAAATCATGTATATATGTACCCCAGTGTCGATCTTATGAAGTCTAGCATGAAGAAAAGTCGTTTTGGCCGGGTTTCAAACATGGAAATTTCAAGAACATCCCAAAAGCTTCATTTTAGAGCGACTAAGAAGGATCCGAGGCTTACCTTTCCATTTTCATGATTTAAACTTGTTTAAATCTTGGTCAAATCTTGCTCAAGCATGAAGATAAGTGGTTTTGGGTTTCAAACATGGAAATTTCAAAAACCTCCCGAAAACTTCATTTTAGGGTGACTAAGAAGGATACAGGCTTCCCTTTTCATTTTCATGTTCTATATATACTTGTTTAAATCTTGGTCAAACCTAGGATTTGACCAAGATTCAAATGTGCATCAAAATTCTAAAAAAAATCAGAAAAATGAAAAACCAAAGCACATAGTCTTCTTATGTCATATAGTAAGCATTAAAGTTGATAAACAAGGTCTAGACATATTCAAACCATACAAATCATGTATCTACCCCCTAACCCCTAAACTATGTCTTATGAAGTCAAGCATGAAGAGAAGTGGTTTTGGGTTTCAAACATGGAAATTTCAAAAACTGCCCAAAAACTTCATTTTAGAGTGACTAAGAAGGACACATGCTTCCCTTTTCATTTTCATGTTTTAAACTTGTTTAAATCTTGGTCAAACCTAGGATTTGATGAACATGGTCTAGACATATTCAAACCAGACAAATCATGTATCTACCCCCTATCGACCCTAAACTTCGTCTTATGAAGTCAAGCATGAAGAGAAGTGGTTTTGGGTTTCAAACATGGAAATTTCAAAAACCTCCCAAAATTAAAGCTTCATTTTAGAGTGACTAGTTAAGAAGGATCCAGGCTTACCTTTTCATTTTCATGTTTTAAACTTGTTTAAATCTTGTTCAAACCTAGGATTTAACCAATATTCAAATGGGCATAAAATAAAAAATAAATAAAATAAAAAACCAAAGCACATAGTCTTCTTATGTCATATAGTAAGCATTCAAGTTCATAAACAAGGTCTAGACATATTCAAACCAGACAAATCATGTACCCCTAACCCTAAACTTTGTCTTAATTATATATGAAGTCAAGCATGAAGCAGAGAAGTGTGGTTTTGGGTTTCAAACATGGAAATTTCAAAAACCTCCCAAAAAGCTTCATTTTAATTAGACTGGCTGGTTAATTAAGAAGGATCCATGATTAATTACCTTTTCATTGTCATGTTTTAAACTTGTTTAAATCTTGGTCGAACCTAGGATTTGACCAAGATTCAAATGGGCATAAAAATTCGAAAAAATCGAAAGAATGAAAAACCAAAGCACATAGCCTTCTTATGTCATATAGTAAGCATTCAAGTTGATAAACATGGTCTAGACATATTCAAACCAGAAAAATCATGTATCTACCCCCTAACCCTAAACTCTGTCTTATGAAGTCAAGCATGAAAAGAAGTACGGTGGTTTTGGGTTTCAAACATGGTAAATTCAAGAACCTCCCAAAAGCTTCATTTTAGAGTTACTAAGAGAAAGATCCAGACTTAATTACCTTATCATTTTCACATGTTAAACTTGTTTAAATCTTGCTCAACAAACCTAGGATCTTTGACCAAGATTCAAATGGGCATAAAAATTATTCAGACAAAAAATCTAAAGAATGAAAAACCAAAGCACATAGCCTTCTTAATTATGTCATATAGTAAACACTCAAGTTGATAAACAAGGTCTAGACATATTCAAACCAGAAAAATCATGTGTATATCTACCCCTACCCCTAAACTCTGTCTTATGAAGTCAATCATGAAGAGAATTGGTTTTGGGTTTCAAACATGGAAATTTCAAGTACGTCCCAAAAGCTTCATATATTTTAGAGTGACTAATTAAGAAGGATCTTGGATTACGTTTTCATTTTCATGCTTGAAACTTGTTTAAATCTTGGTTGAACCTAGGATTTGACCAGAATCAAATGTGCATAAAATTCTTAAAAAAATAGAAAAATGAAAAACAAAAGCACATGGTCTTCTTATGTCATATAGTAAGCATTCAAGTTGATAAACAAGGTTTAGACATATTCAAACCAGACAAATCATGTATCTACCCCCTAACCCTAAACTCGGTCTTATGAAGTCTAGCATGAGGAGAAGTCGTTTTGGGTTTCAAACGTTTAAGCCAAAAGCCCCATTTCAAATATTTCAAACTTATTCAAATTTGGTTCAAATTTGAAAGACACACAAGTTATAGCACACATAGTGCATACATTCTCACACATACTGCACTAGATGCTAACCCGGCCTATAGTTTGAGGCCATTGGATGAGGTCGAAAAAAATCTTGGATTAGAAATGGGGTTGTTCGAACCCCGTAGTTGGATTTTTTGAACCTTGATCTGTAGTACTGGGGCAAAACCCTAGTTTAACCTATTTAATTATAGATTCGTAGGTCGATTTTTCTACCTTTTTATTATTACTATGCAGCACATGTGTGTTTGCCCGTCGAGTGAAACTCGGAGGAAGAGGGATCACTCGGAAGGAGAGAAGAAGGGAGAGAATTATGGTGTCTCCCCTTTTCGGGTGATGATGTTGACTTTTGTGCAGGGTTTGTCAGTGAGCAGGAGGTGCGAGCGAGCGAGCGAGCGAGTCGAGCGAGGCCGAGAATGAGAGAGATTTGTTTTTTTTGTGAGAGGGACGACCGAAGGATCCAGAAGGACCCACAGACTTCCAATACGCATCCTGATGCGTCTTCTCTTGACAAAGAAAATGGCTGGGAGTTTGCGTACCTATTGCACGTGACTTGTGCTCACTGAAGTGTGGGACCTCACGCATGGGCACCACACGTAAGTGACAGACCTGTTGGTGTAAAAACTCGGTTGATTATTATAGTGCATTAGAACAAAGTTTCCTATGGATTCAAGGGTAGGAAATCCAAGTTAACTCATTTACATGACATTATTTTTTCCATGAAGCAAAGTTAACGCACCTATCAATTGGTACATTTTGGAGTGACTAAGAAGGATCCAGGCTTACTTATTCGTTTTCACGTGTAAAACTTGTCTAAATCTTGGTCAAACAAAATTGGCAGAAAATTCAAAAAAAAAACAGAAAAATGAAAAACCAAAGCACATAGTCTTCTTATGTCATGTAGTAAGCATTAAAGTTGATAAACAAGGTCTAGACATATTCAAACCATACTAATCATGTATCTACCCGCTAACCCCTAAACTATGTCTTAAGAAGTCAAGCATGAAGAGAAGTGGTTTTGGGTTTCAAACATGGAAATTTCAAAAACCTCCCAAAACTTCATTTTAGGGTGACTAAGAAGGATACAGGCTTCCCTTTTCATTTTCATGTTCTATACTTGTTTAAATCTTGGTCAAACCTAGGATTTGACCAAGATTCAAATGGGCACAAAAAAATAAAAAATAAAAACAAAAGCACATAGTGTTCTTATGTCATATCGTAAGCATTCAAGTTGATAAACAAGGTCTAGATATATTCAAACTAACAGACAAATCATGTATCTACCCCCTATCGACCCTAAACTTCGTCTTATGAAGTCAAGCATGAAGAGAAGTGGTTTTGGGTTTCAAACATGGAAATTTCAAAAACCTCCCAAAATTCAGCTTCATTTTAGAGCGACTAAGAAGGATCGATGCTTTTACCTTTTCATTTCCATGTTTTAAACTTATTTAAATCTTGGTCAAACCTAGGATTTGACCAAGATTCAAATGGGCATAAAAATTCAGACAAAAAATCTAAAGAATGAAAAACCAAAGCACATAGCCTTCTTAATTATGTCATATAGTAAACACTCAAGTTGATAAACAAGGTCTAGACATATTCAAACCAGAAAAATCATGTGTATATCTACCCCTAACCCTAAACTCTGTATTATGAAGTCAATCTCTAGGATTTGACCAAGATTCAAATGGGCATAAAATAAAAAAACAGAAAAATGAAAAACCAAAGCGCACATAGTCTTCTTATATGTCATATAGTAAGCATTAAAGTTGATAAACAAGGTCTGGACATATTCAAACTAGCTAGACAAATCATGTATCTACCCCCTAACCCCTAAACTCTGTCTTATGACGAAGTCAAGCATGAAGATAAGTGGTTTTGGGTTTCAAACATGGAAATTTCAAAAACCTCCCAAAAACTTCATTTTAGGGTGACTAAGAAGGATACAGGCTTCCATTTTCATTTCCATGTTCTATACTTGTTTAAATCTTGGTCAAACCTAGGATTTGACCAAGATTCAAATGTGCATCAAAATTCCAAAAAAAATCAGAAAAATGAAAAACCAAAGCACATAGTTTTCTTATGTCACATACATATATATAGTAAGCATTCAAAAGTTCATAAACAAGGTCTAGACATATTCAAACCAGACAAATCATGTACCCCCTAACCCTAAACTTTGTCTTAATTATATATGAAGTCAAGCATGAAGCAGAGAGAAGTGTGGTTTTGGGTTTCAAACATGGAAATTTCAAAAACCTCCCAAAAAGCTTCATTTTAATTAGACTGGCTGGTTAATTAAGAAGGATCCATGATTAATTACCTTTTCATTGTCATGTTTTAAACTTGTTTAAATCTTGGTCGAACCTAGGATTTGACCAAGATTCAAATGGGCATAAAAATTCAGAAAAAAATCGAAAGAATGAAAAACCAAAGCACATAGCCTTCTTATGTCATATAGTAAGCATTCAAGTTGATAAACATGGTCTAGACATATTCAAACCAGAAAAATCATGTATCTACCCCTAACCCTAAACTCTGTCTTATGAAGTCAAGCATGAACAAGAAGTACGGTGGTTTTGGGTTTCAAACATGGTAAATTCAAGAACCTCCCAAAAGCTTCATTTTAGAGTTACTAAGAGAAAGATCCAGACTTAATTACCTTATCATTTTCACATGTTAAACTTGTTTAAATCTTGCTCAACAAACCTAGGATTTTACCAAGATTCTCAAATGGGCATAAAAATCAAAAAATGAAATACCAATGCACATAGTCCTCTTATGTCATATAGTAAGCATTCAAGTTGATAAACAAGGTCTAGACATATTCAAACAAGACAAATCATGTATCTACCCCCTATCGACCCTAAACTTCGTCTTATGAAGTCAAGCATGAAGAGAAGTGGTTTTGGGTTTCAAACATGGAAATTTCAAAAACCTCCCAAAATTCAGCTTCATTTTAGAGCGACTAAGAAGGATCGATGCTTACCTTTTCATTTCCATGTTTTAAACTTATTTAAATCTTGGTCAAACCTAGGATTTGACCAAGATTCAAATGGGCATAAAAATTATTCAGACAAAAAATCTAAAGAATGAAAAACCAAAGCACATAGCCTTCTTAATTATGTCATATAGTAAACACTCAAGTTGATAAACAAGGTCTAGACATATTCAAACCAGAAAAATCATGTGTATATCTACCCCTAACCCTAAACTCTGTCTTATGAAGTCAATCATGAAGAGAATTGGTTTTGGGTTTCAAACATGGAAATTTCAAGTACGTCCCAAAAGCTTCATATATTTTAGAGTGACTAATTAAGAAGGATCTTGGATTACGTTTTCATTTTCATGCTTGAAACTTGTTTAAATCTTGGTTGAACCTAGGATTTGACCAGAATCAAATGTGCATAAAATTCTTAAAAAAATAGAAAAATGAAAAACAAAAGCACATGGTCTTCTTATGTCATATAGTAAGCATTCAAGTTGATAAACAAGGTTTAGACATATTCAAACCAGACAAATCATGTATCTACCCCCTAACCCTAAACTCGGTCTTATGAAGTCTAGCATGAGGAGAAGTCGTTTTGGGTTTCAAACGTTTAAGCCAAAAGCCCCATTTCAAATATTTCAAACTTATTCAAATTTGGTTCAAATTTGAAAGACACACAAGTTATAGCACACATAGTGCATACATTCTCACACATACTGCACTAGATGCTAACCCGGCCTATAGTTTGAGGCCATTGGATGAGGTCGAAAAAAATCTTGGATTAGAAATGGGGTTGTTCGAACCCCGTAGTTGGATTTTTTGAACCTTGATCTGTAGTACTGGGCAAAACCCTAGTTTAACCTATTTAATTATAGATTCGTAGGTCGATTTTTCTACCTTTTTATTATTACTATGCAGCACATGTGTGTTTGCCCGTCGAGTGAAACTCGGAGGAAGAGGGATCACTCGGAAGGAGAGAAGAAGGGAGAGAATTATGGTGTCTCCCCTTTTTCGGGTGATGATGTTGACTTTTGTGCAGGGTTTGTCAGTGAGCAGGAGGTGCGAGCGAGCGAGCGAGCGAGTCGAGCGAGGCCGAGAATGAGAGAGATTTGTTTTTTTTTGTGAGAGGGACGACCGAAGGATCCAGAAGGACCCACAGACTTCCAATACGCATCCTGATGCGTCTTCTCTTGACAAAGAAAATGGCTGGGAGTTTGCGTACCTATTGCACGTGACTTGTGCTCACCGAAGTGTGGGACCTCACGCATGGGCACCACACGTAAGTGACAGACCTGTTGGTGTAAAAACTCGGTTGATTATTATAGTGCATTAGAACAAAGTTTCCTATGGATTCAAGGGTAGGAAATCCAAGTTAACTCATTTACATGACATTATTTTTTCCATGAAGCAAAGTTAACGCACCTATCAATTGGTACATTTTGGAGTGACTAAGAAGGATCCAGGCTTACTTATTCGTTTTCACGTGTAAAACTTGTCTAAATCTTGGTCAAACAAAATTGGCAGTAAAATTCAAAAAAAAAACAGAAAAATGAAAAACCAAAGCACATAGTCTTCTTATGTCATGTAGTAAGCATTAAAGTTGATAAACAAGGTCTAGACATATTCAAACCATACTAATCATGTATCTACCCGCTAACCCCTAAACTATGTCTTAAGAAGTCAAGAATGAAGAGAAGTGGTTTTGGGTTTCAAACATGGACATTTCAAAAACCTCCCAAAACTTCATTTTAGGGTGAGTAAGAAGGATACAGGCTTCCCTTTTCATTTTCATGTTCTATACTTGTTTAAATCTTGGTCAAACCTAGGATTTGACCAAGATTCAAATGTGCATCAAAATTCCAAAAAAAATCAGAAAAATGAAAAACCAAAGCACATAGTTTTCTTATGTCACATACATATATATAGTAAGCATTCAAAAGTTCATAAACAAGGTCTAGACATATTCAAACCAGACAAATCATGTACCTCCTAACCCTAAACTTTGTCTTAATTATATATGAAGTCAAGCATGAAGCAGAGAAGTGTGGTTTTGGGTTTCAAACATGGAAATTTCAAAAACCTCCCAAAAAGCTTCATTTTAATTAGACTGGCTGGTTAATTAAGAAGGATCCATGATTAATTACCTTTTCATTGTCATGTTTTAAACTTGTTTAAATCTTGGTCGAACCTAGGATTTGACCAAGATTCAAATGGGCATAAAAATTCAGAAAAAAATCGAAAGAATGAAAGACCAAAGCACATAGCCTTCTTATGTCATATAGTAAGCATTCAAGTTGATAAACATGGTCTAGACATATTCAAACCAGACAAATCATGTATCTACCCCTAACCCTAAACTTCGTCTTATGAAGTCAAGCATGAAGCAGAGAAGTACAGTGGTTTTGGGTTTCAAACATGGTAAATTCAAGAACCTCCCAAAAGCTTCATTTTAGAGTTACTAAGAGAAAGATCCAGACTTAATTACCTTATCATTTTCACATGTTAAACTTGTTTAAATCTTGCTCAACAAACCTAGGATTTTACCAAGATTCTCAAATGGGCATAAAAATCAAAAAATGAAATACCAATGCACATAGTCCTCTTATGTCATATAGCTAGTAAGCATTCAAGTTGATAAACAAGGTCTAGACATATTCAAACAAGACAAATCATGTATCTACCCCCTATCGACCCTAAACTTCGTCTTATGAAGTCAAGCATGAAGAGAAGTGGTTTTGGGTTTCAAAAACATGGAAATTTCAAAAACCTCCCAAAATTCAGCTTCATTTTAGAGCGACTAAGAAGGATCGATGCTTACCTTTTCATTTCCATGTTTTAAACTTGTTTAAATCTTGGTCAAATCTAGGATTTGACCAAGATTCAAATGGGCATAAAATAAAAAAACCGAAAAATGAAAAACCAAAGCGCACATAGTCTTCTTATATGTCATATAGTAAGCATTAAAGTTGATAAACAAGGTCTAGACATATTCAAACTAGCTAGACAAATCATGTATCTACCCCCTAAAACCCCTAAACTCTGTCTTATGACGAAGTCAAGCATGAAGATAAGTGGTTTTAGGTTTCAAACATGCATGGAAATTTCAAAAACCTTCCAAAAACTTCATTTTAGGGTGACTAATTAAGAAGGATACATGCTTCCCTTTTCATTTTCATGTTCTATATATACTTGTTTAAATCTTGGTCAAACCTAGCTAGGATTTGACCAAGATTCAAATGTGCATCAAAATTCCAAAAAATATCGGAAAAATGAAAAACCAAAGCACATAGTTTTCTTATGTCATATAGTAGCATTAAAGTTGATAAACAAGGTCTAGACATATTCAAACAAGAAAAATCATGTATCTACTCCCTAACCCTAAACTTTGTCTTATGTAGTCAAGCATGAAGAGAAGTGGTTTTGGGTTTCAAATATGGAAATTTCAAAAACCTACCAAAAGCTTCATTTTAGAGTGACTAAGAATGATCAATGCTTACCTTTTCATTTTCATATTTTAAACTTGTTAAAATCATTGTCAAACCAGGATTTGACCAAGATTTAAATGGGCATAAAATTAAAAAAATCAGAAAAATGAAAAACAAAAGCACATAGTCTTCTTATGTCACATATATATATAGTAAGAGCATTCAAAAGTTGACAAACAAGGTCTATACATATTCAAATAAGACAAATCATGTATCTACCCCTAACCCTAAACTCTGTCTTATGAAGTCAAGCATGAAGAGAAGTGGTTTTTGGTTTCAAACATGGAAATTTCAAAAACCTCCCAAAAGCTTCATTTTAGAGTGACTAAGAAGGATCCAGGCTTACCTTTTCATTTTCATGTTTTAAACTTGTTTAAATCTTGGTCAAACCTAGGATTTGACCAATATTAAAATGGGCATAAAATAAAAAAATAAAAAAAACCAAAGCACATAGTCTTCTTATGTCATATAGTAAGCATTCAAGTTCATAAACAAGGTCTAGACATATTCAAACCAGACAAATCATGTATCTACCCCCTATCGACCCTAAACTTCGTCTTATGAAGTCAAGCATGAAGAGAAGTGGTTTTGGGTTTCAAACATGGAAATTTCAAAAAACCAAAAGCTTCATTTTAGAGCGAGTAAGAAGGATCGATGCTTATCTTTTCATTTTCATGTTTTAAACTTATTTAAATCTTGGTCAAACCTAGGATTTGACCAAGATTCAAATGGGCATAAAAATTCAGACAAAAATCTAATTAAAGAATGAAAAACCAAAGCACGTACATAGCCTTCTTAATTATGTCATATAGTAAACATTCAAGTTGATAAACAAGGTCTAGACATATTCAAACCAGAAAAATCGTGTATCTACCCCTAACCCTAATTAAACTTTGTCTTATGAAGTCAAGCATGAAGAAAAGTGGTTTTGAGTTTCAAGCATGCATGGAAATTTCGAGAACCTCCCAAAATAAAGCTTCATTTTAGAGTGACTACGAAGGATCCATGCTTACACCTTTTCATTTTCAAGTTTTAAACTTGTTTAAAACCTCGTCAAACCTGGGATTTGACCAAGATTCAAATGGGCATAAAATTCAAAAAAATAGATAAATGAAAAACCATAGCACATAGTCTTCTTATGTCATATAGTAAGCATTCAAGTGGATAAACAAGCTCTAGACATACTGAAACCAGACAAATCATGTATCTACCCCTATCCCTAAACTATGTCTTATGAAGTCTAGCATGAAAAGAAGTGGTTTTGGGTTTCAAACATGGAAATTTCAAAAACCTCCCAAAAGCTTCATTTTGGATTGACTAAGGAGGATCCAGGCTTACTTTTTCATTTTCATATTTTAAACTTGTTTAAATCTAGGTCAAACCTAGGATTTGACCAAGATTCAAATGGACATAAAAAATCAACAGTTTACAACAGCACACAAAATAAACATGAAATTACATCTAAATCCCTAACTTTTACATGGAGGACCCCAGGCTGAAAGCAAGAAATGCGATCGGGTCTTGAATCTTGATGCGTCTTCTCTTGACAAAGAAGATTGCCGGGAGTTTGCGTACGTACAGCACGTCACTTGTGCTCACTGAAGTGTGGGACATGACGCATGCATGGGCAACACACGTAAGTGACATGGATTCAAGGGTAGGGAAGCCAAGAGAAAAAACGAGAATTTGGACAAAAATAACCCAATCTTGCTAGTATGTCGAAAGTTTGTTTTTCCCAATCTTTTCGACTTTGGGTTATTTCTGTCTATTTTGCCGAAAAAACGAGGACAGAGACTGGAAACGGTGATGCATCTAGCTTCAAAGTACGTCAGATTAAGACTTCATGAGCAACACTAGTCTGACGTAAGTACAGTGTATACAGACAAGACAGGGACTAGACATTGCTACCCACGTCCCCTTCAAAGAAATCATACTCCGTACTAGAATCTCGAAACGTAGGAATTAGTCTGACACGATTTCTGATTGTTTAATTCATAGGATTGCAATTTTCAGAATTCATTGACAATACATTTTTATACAAAAACAAAAAATCCTTCATTGTGTAACCGTATGTTACTACTAGTATTTCTTTTGGTTTTCACACGCAATCAAATGTTATTGGATCCAAATACCGTTGTTTCTCAATCCTATATATTTGGAGATGATCATCACTCTCTAATCATACAATTTTCATATTCCCGCACTTTGAAAATCTTGCGAATAATCAAAGCAGCCAAAATCTATGGTGTGTATTGTATATGTTTATGCCATGCTTAGTTTCATCGAATATTGTTTGGTTGCATCGCGGGGAAACCGCGTGAATTTAGATTAATTGTTGCATGTTTGTTTGTGGTGTGACCAACTCGCTTTTGCAACGAAACAACCCCCCCACCATGTACGCATTGTTTGGGTCGCATGCATGATGTGTACAAAATGTTAAAATAGAAATAATGTAGGAATTGAATATGATTGCATGTTGAATTAATCCTATATGAGAGAAATCACACAAATTTGAATTGCATGTTCTTTGGTTGTAGTGCTACACAAAAAACACGTGAATTAGTATGAATTATCATGTATTCAAGAATCAAAGGAGCCACCGAGATTTGAATCCCACAAAATTTCTATGAATTTTCTTCGAACCAAACAAGCCCAACAAGATTCCAAAGGAATATAATACAACGAATCAAACAACTTCCGTTGTTGGAATATTTCCTTAGGACATCAATCCAATAGAAACTATATGATCCAGTTTCAACGACAATCTGGTCGGTGTAGGCTCGAGGAGGCCAATTGTATATATATGTTTGGACCCGGTTGGTTGAGTGATCATGCTCGTGACATCCAGCCTGAAAGGTAAAATTCGGGCAAGGCCAGCGTGACGCCACAATACTTTTGAAATATTCAAAAGCGCGTAATATTTGTGAAATTTTAATAATAGCTACTACTTATGTGAATTTTTTTCGTTCATACGCTTATTGGGGGGTAGGCTAACCCTAATGGCCTCCTCAAGATCCCTACCTCTACCAAGGTTTCCCGAGTTCATCCACCTCGATGGGTTCCTTGCCACTTTCGACCATGTTGTGGGCATCATTTCGGGTTCCCGTACCACGGCCAGTCCTTTTCGGGAGTCCCGAACCCGATGCCATAATATTTGTTTGAAAAAAATTCAAGACCGCACAATATTTGTTGAAATAAATGAATAAGCATTTTTAAATAGCTAAATAAAAGAAGTATGAATTTTGAAAAATTTATTTTTTCTAAAACATTAATTGGAGCATTGACATGTTGAACCCACTTGTCGATTTTGCTATCAACATGACTAACTAGCTGATTAGATAACCAAGTGGTGAAATTTGCAACATATTAGACCACCACATGGTGGAAACTGCAAAAAAAATGTCCAAGTGGTGGTTTGTGCAACATATAGAGCAGTAGAGTATATGGTAGTACAAGATGAAGAGGCCTCCAAGATGAATGTGCACTGCCGTGGGCCCGTGGTAATATATCATGATGATGGCAAAGGATCTTTTCTCTGCTGAAACTGTCCAGAGCTGATTTGATGAGACAAAATACAGCTCCACGGCGTGCAAGGACAGTATACAGTACATTAGCTTCTTCTCGGGTCACACGCCTTCACGACAGGTGCAGTAGTGCAGCAGAGACCAGAGAGAGAAGGCACGCCCGTAGTACTCGTATTATTGATTTCAATTCAAATTGTTTTTTTTTGCCTGCTTCTCCGTCTTCTTCATCTCCATCTTCTCTGGCGACCCCGCCTACACCAGCAGCCCCTGCACCACCGCCGCCATGCCTTTTTCGGATCATCTCGAGCCACCTGTTTGATGGTACTAGTAGGAGTTGTGGACTTTTATCCATATCGCTCTACCACCTGCCGCTCGCACCGTCCTCCAATACCTCATACCCAAACGCCGCCGTCCCACTCCCACACCCCCACACCCACTTGACCGCATCCTTCCAATGGCGAGATCGATCAATGAGAGTGGCAGCTTCTTGGGTGTTTCCTGATGGCCCCCTTGAAGAAATCGCATCCCGATGCGATGTCATCACCGCCGCGAGCCTCGTCGGTTCATGCAAGTTTTATCATGATTCAGCAACACAAAGTGTAGCTCTGCCTGCATCTCAGCCGTTTGGCATGCCCTGTGTTCTTCATACTCACCAAACTGAGGTACCGCCCGCGCACAATCCCTTCTACCGCGTCCACAAGTTCAAGCAGGAGGGTGCGCAGAAGGACAAGCAGCATGATGCAAAAGATCGCAAGGGTACCTTGTGCCAACTGACGCCGCTGGACAGGATCTCTTCCGATGCCGTGATTCCGGATGGTGGTACGGGCATGTGGGCGGCGCGAATGGAGATTGGATCGCCCTTCTTGGCTTCCCCCGGAATTGGGAGCTTGTCAATGTGTACACTGGTCGCCGGATTCCTCTACCACCAATAAGTGAGTTTAAATCCACCCCGGATAAACTTGTGTTCGAGTCTAATGATCAACATCTTCAACTGCTGAAGATAGCTATTTGCCGAGTTCCAACAACTGCTTCAAATTATACTAGTTTCTCTGTTCTTGCCATCTTCAACGCGGCAATTGCAGTCCTTCACTGTGCTTCTAGCAGATGGACAGTTCTTGACAACCAGTTCTTAGCGTACGGCTACTCCGATGCAATCATCCACAAGGGTATTGTATTTGTTGTAACTCAGACAGGCGAAGTTTATGCATGGAATCAACTTTCTTGGGGTAATTTTTCTCATCTCATATGATGTGTTTTCGCTATTACCCGCTAGTTTCAGATTTAGCTTTAGCCTTTTTCTTTTTGTTGTGCAGTTTTCGTGTCATGCCTCGTACCTTTCCCCCTCTATATTCAATCAAAATCAGCAGCGATATGCCTTTGAGTCAAAATAAAGTACTCCCTCCGATCCAAATCAAATTGACTCAGCTTTGTCTAGCCAATGCATCTAGCTAGACAAACTTGAGTCAATTAATTTGTGCATATCTAGCTAGACACATCCAGTTGAGTCAATTAATTTGGATCGGAGGCGGTATTTTAGCTACATCATTATTCATGTATGTAATGAACTAATCAAGTTTTGCTGAACTGACTTCAAGCTGTGCTTTCCTTTGCAAGGTCCTTTGTTGATCAGCACGGCACCTATTCCGCCATAACTTGATGAACAAGGTCGGTACAATCTTGGCTCCCGGTGGTTAGCACGATCTCCCGATGGTTCTAGACTTTTTCCGGTCCATACCTGGGGCGTTACTGACGGGCGGGATTATACCGGACTGGTTCGGATTTTACCTGCTGCTGCTACCTCTGAGGGTCGTCATGGTCGCACTATTCGCGGGTATGGTAAGGGTTTACTTGGCTGCGAGGTGTACAGCATGGACACCGGCCGGTTGATGCCACCGAGGCCATGGAGGAGGATTATTTCCCTTGGATCATATTCTCTCTTCCTTGGAGTGAACTATCCGATTATCATTCCGAGTAGAAGACGGGGCAGAACATGACCGTCCAAATATGGCGAGAAGCAACTCTGTTTACACATCGCACCATGCGAGTAGGCCTTGCATATCCTCCTTCTCCGTAAATTTGCCGCTTCAGTTTGAATTCTGAAGACTGTACTGTTGGTTTCCAAACCAACATTAGATGGACATGGCGGCAGGTTCCGTTGTGGCTCATCCCAAGCTTCGCCAACGCCCGGCAATGGAACCCGCCTTCGCGTCACAGGTCCAGAAAGAAGGGCTGATGTACTTTATGTAATACTCGTGTTGTAATGCAAGATTTGTATCCGTTGAACTATTTCATTTGCATGTTTATCTCTACCTAGGCTACTCCCTTTCCGTAGTTGTGTTGTACTATCTGTTGAACTATTTCCTTTGCATGTTATCTCTACCTAGGCTACTCCTCCGTAGTTGTTAAATTGATGTAATGCTCCTACAATGCACGCTACACTGGGCGTGTGGCCTGTAATGTTATCAAACACCTTTTGTACTCGTTCTAGTAAGCATTTCACACTATAGCTCACATAATTAAAGTACTCCTACAACGTATTAGTTGAAAGATATCTCTCATAAGTAAGTACCCCTCTTTGAGCTTATGCGAAACATAAATGACTATTTTAGAAATATATACTCTCGACACAAGATTATATTAAAAACAATGGTACATAGTTCTATTAGAAAAAGAAAGTGTGAATAGTAGAATGATGGAGAAGTGTTTTTTGAGGTCTGTGCATAGCTAGTGTTCATGGTGCAAAAGCACTTAGACTAGTCACAATGGGAAGTATACTAGTCTATGATACAACACCTTCAATGCATAGTATCATGAATTAGTATCATGCAATGTTGCGAAAAACCAATTATTCATTTCTTTCCAAATAGACTAGCTTTGCGAGGATGACAAAACATTTCTTTATTGCCCTCTCGTATGAATCTCCTCCATACATCACCTCTCATACCGATTGAAAGCCATTCCAAATCGTTGGTTCAAGACCATGAATACCAAGCCAATTTTGTTAGCTAGTTGGACCACCCTCGGATTGAGAACCAACGGTTGAAAGAAAGGTGGGCGCCAACTCATATTTTTTCTCGAGAGTCCGACACTTGATGTTGATTGCAAAGTTCACAAAGGCCAAAATTTTGACATCCTCTTTGTGCAAGTCTTGCCACCATCCAAACTCGGTTTTGAAGTACCAACCAAGAAAAAAAAGCTTGCACTTTGGAGGACCCCATGGACCATGAAAATTTTGAAAAACTTCCAATAAATCATGCATATTTCGATTTATATTTTGGTGAAGTTTCATTCGATTTGAATCATAGGTTTGTGAGCAAATATATATTTAGTTTAAACTAGTGCTCGAGTACGTAAGAATCTATTTAATCACAAGCTAGTCATCCGAATGGGATGAAATATTCATAGATTTTAAAACAAGGAATCTACATATTACTCGATTTTTTTTCAAAATTTTCTGAATAGTTTTTCTTTTTTAGCTTCGAAATAAGAGATAGTTTGGAACGTTGGATCTCAAATGGATGGTAGATGGTGGGACACAGTCACAATGTATCTTGGAAGCATCAAGTCACTGAAGCTCGTCCGGTTTCCAAACCAAGCTAGGAAAGGCATTGAAAATGAAGTTCTGCTCTAAAACATTTCTCATTCCATTTTGGTGCTCGCGCGGTTGCATGCTGCCCACGTGTTAAGGTACGTGTCTCTGGCATGTAGAGAACTACGATTATTGGCGAAAAATATATCGAAATGGAAACCGTAAAAAAAAGCCCTCTCTGGTCAACCTGATGTGACGAGACATCACTGCACCAAACGTCGTCGCAAATTTATAGATGGGTGGCGTGCTAGTCTACCAACAGTCAAATCGGCGCCCAGTCGCAGCAGCAGCCTAGAGTACTACCTAGTTTTTGCCCCTTGCATGTCTATCATCTTCTTCTTCACCCCGTTACAAAAAAAAAATCTTCTTCTTCACCCTCCCAGAATCACGCGCACGCGCAGGATCTCGATCCCCACCACGCCGCATCACTAGTACTACTCCGTATACCTTTCTCTCCTTACCCCGGCCGGCCGCGCGCCGCATCGTTCCTTCCATAGCGCTCGCCCTCTCCTCCGAAAACCCCAAGCGCAGTTGCATCCGCCATCCACCTAAATCCATCTTCACGTGATGGATTATTCTAGGCTTTGCCGGGGCGGCGGGGACGGCCACTTGGAGGCTCTCACCGGCGACAACATCGACCTCATCGCTGCGCATCTGGACGTTACCTACACCGTCCGACTTGCTGCATGTTCCAGGGAGCTCTACGACATGATCAGCAAGGATGAAGGTAAGATGCACCATTGGGATGAACCCTGCCTGCTGATGCCTCCGCCTGCTTATTGGTTCGATGAACACTGGGACGTGGCGAGAGCATCTCGTCTGCATGATACCGTGTACGACCTGGTGCCCCTCGACCATCCTCGCCGTTCTGTCGCCCTGCCGTTCATGCACGACAGAAAATGGCTTGGCGCGAACGGCGACTGGATCGCCGCCGCCGATCATCATGAGTGGTGCCTCGTGAACGTCTACACCGAGCGACATATCCCCCTTCCATCCCTACCTGATTCGAAGATTCATCATAGTATTGTTTCATATCGACCTGCATACTCTTTTAACTGGGGTCCAGCAATTTATTTGTTGAAGATTGTAATCTGCCAAGTGCCCACAAAAGGTGGGAGGTACGCAGATTACAAGCTCATCGCCTTGTTCGACAAAACGATTTTCTACCTTGAAGGGGGTGGCGACTGGAGAATGCTGGAGGCCCTTACACCTGCACTTGATTATCCAAATTACTGTGATGCCATTGAACTCCGTGGCCACGTTTTTGCGGTGGACGAAACTGACGGCTCCACGTACTTCTGGGACACCGCAAATGGTATTTTTTCAGTCCTTATGTTGCATTGCATGATACACTGCCTTAACCAATGAAGTTATTCATGAACTACCTTGTTTATATTTTACCTTTCTTATATGACTTAATGATCACACCCCTTTTGCTGAATATGAATGAACCGTTGCTTGCAATGAATTAGTAGTACTAATTAGTCACCAACAAACATAGTATGCTCGGTATGTGATTGCATTCCTGAATTAGTAACTCTACGCCACTCGCAGAATATGGGTGTAATTAACCAGTATCTCAAAAGATAACGTGGCACTATGAAGGCACCCTTTTTGATAACCTTTTACACCCATTGTTTCATATATAACTAATTGATTTTGCCTCCAAAAGGAGGACGAGAGACCCCCGCCATCCGCATCAGAGAGATGCATAAGGACTTTCATAAGTATATGACTTAACGATCACATCCTTTATCTGAATATGAATGAACCGTTGCTTGCAATGAATTAGTACTAGTCAGTCATCAGCAAACATAGTATACTCCGTATGTGAATGCATTCCCGAATTAGTAACTCTATGCAACTCGCAGAATATGGATGTAATTAACAAGTATCTCAAATGTTAACGTAGAAACAGAAAAATAGAAGAAAATCGTTTGTAATTACATGCGTAGCTTATATTTTCTAGAGATCGGGGAAAAAGCCTTGATTGGATGTACCTACATGCAGATCAAACAGTTCTTTGTTTATATCGGTGAACAATCTGCAGAATGGTATAATTAATTTTGTTTTTGATACATTTTTTCTCCCATTTTCTTGAATAGATTTCAGTTTCCCACAATTATCTTTCATTAGTGATTGTGACGTCCCCTCATTCAAAATAACTCAGGTTATCTTTTTCCTAATTCAATGATATTTAAGTTTGAGTAAGTTTACGATTAATATCTACAACCTCATATATATATAAGATTTAGCACTTGCAGGCCTAACAAAGTTAGCCGCCTCTAGTCCCCCGTATAGTTCTTTCTTTTTGCTTTCTCGCTTTTCGTAGCCTTGCTACAACCCCGTATGCTCTAATATATAATGATGCACGACTAGGCATGTGTTCGAGAAAAGAAAATCTAAATATCTTTTGTAATATATGAACCTATATTGATGTTTTAGATGTTGGTAGTATAATTTTCGATAAACTTGAACAGACTTAAATCAGTTTAACTTAGCACAACCATATAGCGTACCTTTTTTAGAACGCGAAAATGAGGTAAACAAATACCATGTGTACCCTTTACTATCAATAGTAGAGAAGAGATTATGAACCTTCAACTCTAAAATGCAAATTCTTCTACCGAATGGATAGCCGCATCCGATACCTATTTTGCAAATGTTACCGGACTTGGGGTTAGCTATAAAGAGCATTTCTTTCTTGTCAAGCTTCATGCACTACCAACACAACCAAAAGTCCGAACTGATCGCAAGGGCGGCAATCCACTTATACAATTCAACACCCCCCGTCACGTGTGATGGGAGACAAGTCAACATGTGGAAAGACTCAGAGGTATAGCTCAAGAGGCATATAAGTGGACTCCGAGGGGGCAACAACAATTTTAGGATAAATTGCGAAAGCCAGGACTCGAACTCGAGACCCTGGCTCTGACACCATGTCAAGCTTCATGGACTAGCCAACGCAACCAAAAGTCCGAACTGATGGAAAGGTCTAGGCAATCCACTTATACAGGTTAAACATTTCTTACCCTTCGGGTGGTCACAGGGAAGCTCTCTAATAGATCACTTAAGACAAAGGGAATTAACTACAGCACAGGACTTAAACTTAAGATGATATATATTTGTCAAAATTTGAATGTATCTATATGCTTTCACCGTCTAGATACATCTGAATTTGGACAAATCTCAGACACTTTCGGTGGGACAGAGGTAGTATATAACTGTGTATACACTAACTAGTGTCTAGTTTTGGCGAAGTTTAGACTAGTTTCGTGGGATGGATGCAGTATAACTGATATATTGGACACTTGATTTGAACACATGAATGACCAATGTCCTTAGCTTACATAGTCGTATTTATACTGTGAGCATGAACGATGAACAATGCTGCTGTTTGAATATGGTTGCCAGTAACACCCTATTCGTCTCCATTTCTAATATTGCAGAAAACCCGATGCTCCCGTTTGTAATCCCGCCACCGGTGGTGGATGATCAGCAAGTACGCGTGGTTCCTCGCTCCATCCGCCGATGGCAAGCGATTGATGATCATCCTTACGAGTAAACAAGATTGGGATTGCCAATGCTCGAAGTACCTCCCGACATTCCCTATGCTGCTAATGGGCTTCGACTACGGCAGTATCCTCCTCGTTGCCACCTACGTCTTTGAGCTGGATCCCTTATCTACCGCACGTGCGGGGACTTTCTTTGGAGGCAGGTTAACAGCCTCGGCGACCACTCTCGTTCCTCGGACTCAATTACCCAATCATTGCCAACCTGAAGAAGCGTGAATCCAAAGCTCCCGATGGCACATTGGTTCCATTCATGAGGAAAAACTGCGTCTACACAGCATACCGGAATATTCGTTATAATCAATACCCTAAAATTTTGCGCTGCAACCTCCAGCCGGATGAAGGTGAGACTCGTGGGAGTTATCAGCCTTCCCAAGGATGGTTGGGATAGTGTCCGACAAGCGGCTATGTGGTTTAAGCCTGCTTTAAAAAAACAGTGACACTTTTTTATTATGCTTGAAGTGTTGAGAAGTAGTACACTGTTTTTAGTATGTACTAGTTTGAATCAGTTTATTTGAACACCGCCCTGCTTTTGTATTTCGTGTTGCCTTCATATTATAACCCATGCATGGCTGTTTTAGGATTGACTTTATTTCAGCACTATAATTACAATGTGTGTACGTCCTTTATAATATAGCCACCTCTTGTTGATCATAGTCATGAGAGGACCATTCCTATTTTTTTCGCCGCTAAAGGGTAAAGTACATCCACTGGCACGGGGGTGTGTTGGGTTCCACCCCATCCCCAAACCGAACATGCATCAACTACGAGCAAGGAAGTAGATGTGCGACCTAGGTGACTGTGCGGACCCCACATGTGAACCAAAGAAAAAAACATGTCAATACGGAACTGATGTACATACGACAACTCCTATATGATATGCGTATGTACGATTGAGCATCTGGAGGTGTGCTGCCACCTGCTTCCTCACACGAAGGGTTGGATCTTGTGTTTCGTACACGGATCGGACTGAAATTGTCGTGTGCATAGCAAGGTTCA
This sequence comes from Lolium rigidum, assembly GCF_022539505.1. Classification (NCBI taxonomy): domain Eukaryota; kingdom Viridiplantae; phylum Streptophyta; class Magnoliopsida; order Poales; family Poaceae; genus Lolium; species Lolium rigidum. Next base: position 59,214 of record NW_025900346.1, read on the forward strand.
TGTCAATAAGGCTGAGTTTGGCATCTAAGTCTAGGCAACAAATACTTTTGGGTTCCAACGGCCATCTACAAGGTATTTGCTATAGGCCTACTTGCTCCGACTGTCGAAGCCCAATAACTACAAATGGGCCTTTCGCTCATGCAATGTTGGCCCTTTTCTAAAGAACCACAGATCCTATGATTGGCAAAAAACAAAAACACGGAGATTCTACATAAAAGTTGTTTGTATTTATTTTGAATTATTGGGTTGCAATTTTTGAAACTGCTCATGGCCAATATGAAAATCCTTGATCGCTCCATACCCACATAGATCACGGTATTTTCAAAAATTCATAAAGTGGATTTGAAATTTAAAACATATCCTAATAATTCCATGATTTATTCTATTAACTTGCAAGATCTTGGAGCGAAAGAGCTTGTATTAGTCTCATGAAAATAATACCGATAAACCCGTCGTTAACAAGAAATGAAGGTTTATCGTTCGGAGAGGATGCCATGTGGGACCCATGAGACAATGAGCGTCCTCAACGTTTCAAAGAAAAAGGCAAGTAGCCCGAAAATAGGGGTAAAAAATAAATCCTACAAAGGAAACATTTATAGTTCATAGAGGTCGACATGTGGGACCGATCCGCCACTGCATCCTCATCATTTCGAAGTCGGCAGGGATCAGAAGAAAAAGGCAAATAGCCAGAAATTAGGGGTAAAAAATAAATCCAAAAAGGAAACTTTTATTCTTAATAGAGGATGACATGTGGGACCGACCTGCCAGCAGCGTCCTCATCGTTTCAAAGGCCGCAGGGGATCAAAAGAAAAAGGCAAATAGCCAGAAATTAGGGGTAAAAAATAAATCCAACAAAGGAAAGGTTTATTGTTCATAGAGGCTGACATGTGGGACCCATGAGCCAGCGGCGACCTCAATTTCAAAGGCGGCATATGATCGAAAAGAAAAAGGCAAGTTAGCAAAAATCAGTGGGTAAAAAAAATCTAAGAAATGAAACTTTATTGTACAGTCCCAGTGTGTAAAAAAAAGGCAAATAGCCAGAAATTAGGGGTAAAAAATAAATCCAACAAAGGAAAGGTTTGTTGTCCATAGAGGCTGACATGTGGGACCCATGAGCCAGCGGCGACCTCAATTTCAAAGGCGGCATATGATCGAAAAGAAAAAGGCAAGTTAGCAAAAACCAGGGGTAAAAAAATCTAAGAAAAGAAACTTTATTGTACATAGAGGATGACATGCGGGTCCCATGAGCCAGCACCTTACTCAACGTTTCGGAGGCGGCATGAGATCAAAAGAAAAAGGAAACCGACCAAATATCAGGAGCAAAAAATAATCCAAGAAAAGTAACTTTTATTGTACATAGAGGATGACATATGGGTCCCACTTATACAAGCTCTTTCGCTCCAAGATCTTGCAAGTTGATTGTACATAGAGGATGACATGCGGGCCCCATGTGTCAGCAGCTTAATCAATGTTTCCAAGGCGGCAGGGGATCAAAAGAAAAAAGGAAATAGCCAAAAATAAGAGGGTGAAAAAAAATCCAAGAAAAGAAACTTTTATAGTATAGAGGATGACATGTGGGTCCCATGAGCCAGCTGCTTCCTCAACGTTTCACAGGCCGCATGAGATCGAAAGAAAAAGGCAAGTGACCAAAAATAAGAGGGAAAAAAATCCAAGAAAAGAGACTTGATTGTACATAGAGGATGACATGCGGGTCCCATCAGTCAGCAGCTTACTCAACGTTTCCAAGGCGGCAGGGGATCAAAAGAAAATGGAAATAGCTAAAGATCAGAGGGTGAAAAAAATCCAAGAAAAGAAACTTTTATAGTACATAGAGGATGACATGCGGGTCCCATGAGCCAGCAGGTTCCGCAACATTTTCAAAGGCGGCATGAGATCGAAAGAAAAAGGCAAGTGACCAAAAATCAGAGGGTGAAAAATAATCGAAGAAAAGAAACTTTTATTGTACATAGAGGATGACATGCTGTCCCATTTTGCAGCAGAGGTCCCAACGTTTCAAATGCGGCTTGAGATCAAAAGAAAAAGAAAGTAGCCAGAAATTAGGGGATAAAAAAAACTCGAAGAAAAGAAAGTTGATTGTACATAGAGGATGACATGCGGGACCCACGAGTTAGCAGCTTACTCAACGTTTCCAAGCCGGCAGGGGATCAAAAGAAAAAGGAAATAGCCAAAAATCAGAGAGTGAAAAAAAACCCTAGAAAATAAACTTTTGTAGTACATAGAGGATGACATGCGGGTCCCATGAGCCAGCAGGTTCCTCAACGTTTCAAACGTGGCATGGGATCGAAAGAAAAAGGCAAGTGACCAAATATCAGGAGCCAAAAATAATCCAAGAAAAGAAACTTGATTGTACATAGAGGATGACGTGCGGGTCCCATTTTGCAGCGAGCGGTCCCAACGTTTCAATTGCGGCTTGAGATCAAAAGAAAAAGAAAGTAGCCATAAATTAGGGGGTCAAAAAAAACTCCAAGAAAGGAAAGCTTTATCGTTCATACAGGCTGACATGTGGGACCTATGAGCCAGCAGCTTACTCAACGTTTCAAAGGCGGCAGGGGATCAAAAGAAAAAGGAAATAGCCAAAAATCAGAGGGTGAAAAAAAATCCAAGAAATCAAACTTTTATTGTACATAGAGGATGACATGCGGGTCCCATGAGCCAGCAGATTCCTCAACGTTTCAAACGTGGCATGAGATCGAAAGAAAAAGGAAAGTGACCAAATATCAGGAGCCAAAAATAATCCAAGAAAGGAAACTTTATTGTACATAGAGGATGACATACGGGTCCCATTTGCAGCAGCGGTCTCAACGTTTCCAAGGTGGCACAGGACCAAAAGAAAAATGAAGTAGCCAGAAATCAGGGGGTGAAAAAAATCCAAGAAAAGAAAGATTTCAATTGGGCTGCATCTGGACATCTGGGCCTTCGAACTATCCTTCTGGGCCTTTTGATTCGTACAATTTCAGCCCACTCCAGAACATGGAAGTTCGGATTTTTCTCAAAAAAAAACAGGAATGTCCTATGCTTCGCAAAAACAAAAAACAAGGAGATTCAAGATATAAGTTGTAAAAATAAAGATTTAATTTATCCGTTTGCAATAGCTCACAGCGAAATACACTGTTTATTGTCTGCAAAATAATCAAGATATCACATGTTTCTTGTACGGGAGGTCGACATCGGGGACCCATGAGCCGACCAGCGTCGTTAACGTTTCAAAGGCAGTGGGTCGAAAATAAAAAAACAAAAAGTCAGTTGGTAAAAAAATCCAAGAAAAGAAAACATTTATCGTTCTGAGAGGATGACATGCGGGACCGATGAGGCAGCAGCATCCTCAACGTTTCCAAGGCGGCAGGGGATCAAAAGAAAAAAAAGGAAATAGCTAGAAATTACTTAGGGGTCAAAAATAAATCCACCAAAGGAAACTTTTATTGTTCATAGAGGATGACATGTGGGACCGACCCGCCAACAGACGTCCTCATCGTTTCAAAGGGGGCAGGGGATCAAAAGAAAAAGGCAAATAGCCAGAAATTAGGGGTCAAAAATAACTCCAATAAAGGAAACTTTTATTGTTCGTAGAGGATGACATGCGGGACCCATGAGCCAGCAGCTTACTCAACGTTTCAAAGGCGGCATGAGATCGAAAGAAAAAGGCAAGTGACCAAATATCAGGAGCCAAAAATAATCCAAGATTTATTGTACATAGAGGATGACATGTGGGTCCCATTTTGCAGCAGCGGTCTCAATGTTTGTAATGCGGCTTGAGATCAAAAGAAAAAGAAAGTAGCTAGTAATTAGGGGGTGAAAAAAAAATCCAAGAAAAGAAAGTTGATGGACATAGAGGATGACATGCGGGTCCCTTGAGCCAACAGCTTACTCAACGTTTCAAAGGGGGCAGGGGATCAAAAGAAAAAGGCAATTGCCAAAAATCAGAGGGTGAAAAAAAATCCAACAAAGGAAACTTTTATAGCACATAGAGGATGACATGCGGGTCCCATGTAGCAGCAGCGTTCTCAACGTTTCAAACGTGGCATGAGATCGAAAGAAAAAGGCAAGTGACCAAATATCGAGGAGCCAAAAATAATTCAAGAAAAGAAAGTTTTATAGTACATAGAGGATGACATGCGGGTCCCATTTAGCAGCAGCGGTATCACCGTTTGAGAGGCGGCATGGGATCGAAAGAAAAAGGCAAGTGACCAAATATGAGGTGCCAAAAATAATCCAAGAAAAGAAAGTTTTATAGTACATAGAGGATGACATGCGGGTCCCATTGAGCAGCAGCGGTATCACCGTTTGAGAGGCGGCAGGGGATCGAAAGAAAAAGGCAAGTGACCAAATATGAGGTGCCAAAAATAATCCAAGAAAAGAAAGTTTTATAGCACATAGAGGATGACATGCGGGTCCCATTTAGCAGCAGCGGTCTCAACGTTTCCAAGGCGGCAAGGGATCAAAAGAAAAAGGAAGTAGCCAGAAATCAGGGGGTCAAAAAAATCCAAGAAAAGAAAGTTTTATAGTACATAGAGGATGACATGCGGGTCCCATGATCCTGCATCGTAAACGGCTCGATCGGAGAGCGTTGAACGAGATGGCGCGATCGAGAAAAAAAACAATGCCAGAGAGGCTGCCATCCGGGCCCTACATCCCTCGGCGGTGCGGATTTGCGTTGACTCGGCCGGCGAACCCGAGATTTCGAGATGCACCACGTCCCGGGCCACCATACGCGACGTTTTGGCCGCTTTCGTCGGGCTAGGTGGCCTCAAAAACGAGAAAAAAAAGTTTTGACATGCACCACGGAGGGACCAAAATCGTCGGCCATGGTACACCAGCAACCACGGCGCGACTTCAACTTCGTCGGCCATGGCAACTTTTCTTGTAGTGATGAAAGGGTAAGCCTGGATCCTTCTTATGCACTCTAAAATGAAGCTTTTGGGTTTTTTTTTTAAATGATCCTTCTTAGTCCATGTTTGAAACCCGAAACCACTTCTCTTCATGCTTGACTTCATAAGACAGAGTTTAATTAGGGGTTAGGGTATAGATACATGATTTGTCTGGTTTGAATATGTCTAGATCGACCTTGTTTAACAACTTGAATGCTTACTATATGACATAAGAAGACTATGTACTTTGGTTTTTCATTTTTTCACTTTTTTAATTTTCTACCCATTTGAATCTTGGTCAAATCTTAGGTTTGAACAAGATTTAAACAAGTTTAAAACATGAAAATAAAATGGTAAGCTAAAATGAAGCTTTTTTTTTGAAATTTCCATGTTTCAAACCCAAAACCGCCACTTCTATTTCATGCTTGACTTCATAAGACAGAGTTTAGGGTTAGGGGTAGATATATACATGATTTTTCTGGTTTGAATATGTCTAGACCTTGTTTATCATCTTGAATGCTAGCTTACTATATGGCATAAGAATACTATGTGCTTTGGTTTTTCATTCTTTTGATTTTTTTTTTGAAGAATCTTGGTCAAATCCTAGGTTTGAGCAAGATTTAAACAAGTTTAAAACATGAAAATGAGAAGGGGAGCCTGTATCATCCTTCTTATTAATTAGTCACTCTAAAATGAAGTTTTTGGGAGGTTTTTGAAATTTCCATGTTTGAAACCCAAAACCACCTCTCTTCATGCTTGACTACATAAGACAAAGTTTAGGGGTTAGGGGTAGATACATGATTTGCATAGGTTGAATATGTCTAGACCTTGTTTCTCAACTTTAATGCTTAGTACTATATGACATAAGAAGCTTTTGAGATGTTCTTGAAATTTCCATGTTTGAAACCTAAAACGACTTCTCTTCATGCTAGACTTCATAAGATCGACCGAGTTTAGGGTTAGGGGGTAGAGATACATTATTTGTCTGGTTTGAATATGTCCAAACCTTGTTTATCAACTTGAATGCTTACTATATGACATAAGAAGAATATATGCTTTTGTTTTTCCTTTTTCTGAGTTTTTTTTTTGAATTTAATGCCGATTTGAATCTCTTGGTCAGATCCTAGGTTTGACAAATTAAGATTTAAACAAGTTTAAAATATGAAAATGAAAAGGTAAGCATGGATCCTTCTTAGTCACTCTAAAATGAAGCTTTTGGGAGGTTTTTGAAATTTCCATGTTTGAAACCGAAAACCACTTCTCTTCATGCTTGACTTCATAAGACAGAGTTTAGGGTTAGGGGGTAGATACATGATTTGTCTGGTTTGGATATATCTAGACCTTGTTTATCAACTTGAATGCTACGATATGACATAAGAAGACTATGTGATTTGGTTTTTCATTTTTCTGATTTTTTTGAATTTTGTGCCCACCCATTTATATCTTGGTCAAATCCTAGGTTTGATAATAATTTAAACAAGTTTAAAACATGAAAATGAAAAGGGAAGCATGTATCCTTATTAGTCACTCTAAAATGAAGTTTTTGGGAGGTTTTTGAAATTTCCATGTTTGAAACCCAAAACCACTTCTCTTCATGCTTGACTTCATAAGACAGAGTTTAAGGGTTAGGGGGTAGATACATGATTTGTCTGGTTTGAATATGTCTAGACCTTGTTTATCAACTTTAATGCTTACTATATGACATAAGAAGACTATGTGATTTAGTTTTTCATTTTTCTGTTTTTATTTTATTTTTTTGCCCATTTGAATCTTGTTGGTCAAATCCTAGGTTTGACCAAGATTTAGACAAGTTTAACACGTGAAAACGAATAAGTAAGTGTAACACCCCAAATTTCAAAATAAAGAGAAAAGGAATTTCCTTTTTACAAAAATGAGAACCAACAAAAACTTTTCAAAAATAGAGTGCTATGCCTAGTGCTCATATCTAATATTTGTGTTTTGCTATGATGAGTGCTTTTATGCTTAGGTGATAAACCCTAAAAACCCTAAAGTGATCAAGTGAAGATCACCAACCAAATAAAATCAAAGAGAAAGAAATCCATTAAGAAAAACCTTAAACCCTAACCTTCTCAAAAATCATTTGGATCTATTTTGAGAAACCTAAATTAAAGAAAAAGCCATATGTGGGCCTATAGCCTTAATATGTAAATCTTGAACCCTACCTTTTCTTACTTTGCTAAATAATGGTGAACCATTGCAAAACTTATTAAACCCTAAACCTCATCCATCTTGTCATCAATCTTTGAGAAATAAAATAAAAAGGGAAAGATCTTATTTAAGAAAAAGGCATATGCAAGCCTATGGATACTTGTTGAAAATGATGAGCTTTGCCTTGTCTACCTTAAGTAGATGAATTGAAATACCTCAACACACTCAACAAAGCACTTACCAACCAATTCAAGTGTGAAACAAAATAAAATCAAACATATGCATAGAGGCATATGTGCCTATGGCTATTTTTGTAAAACTTTACCCTAGGCCTTCCTACTTTATTTAGAGGATTGGAAAACCTTCATAAACCTTATCTAGTACTTCTCAAACACCATCCAAAGTGAAACAAAAGATTTTGAAAAGAAAGTAATAATGCCATAGAGGCATATGAGAGCAAAATATCCAATTTGTGAAATTGAGGATCTTGACCCTAAGACTTGTAGTGAATAGTTGGATCACTCCTATATACCATTTCAACACTCAACAACATTAATTGGGTCAAGCCTAGTCCAATTAAAAATCAAATGCCACATATGCATAGAGGCATATGTGACACATGGCCATTTTCACCAATTCTTGTCCTATGCACTTCTACTTTTATCAAATGGTGTGAAACCATCTCTCAACCTAATATAACACTAAATTGACCCTAACCCATGCCCAAGTAAAGCAATGGGAACAATTTACAAGTTTAATGAAATTTGACACATCACCTCTTATGTGTTATGGCCATTTTTGCAAATCTTTGAACAAGACCATTTGAAATAGTTTCAATGGTTTGAAAATGTTTCTAAACTAATAATAATCACATTAGAGTCAAGAAAAGTCAAATCAAATGGAGAGAAATCAAATAGAGAGATAATTCCATTTTCACTCCCATACACATATAGCCAAATTATCAAACCTTGCCCTAGGCCCCAACTTGGTCTCAAAATGGTTGGAACCTTTTATCCAACTCAATCTAACACCAAATAAACCTCACTCTTGTCAAAATGAAGCAAAGAAAAATAAAAGAATAAAAGATAGAAATTCACAAAACCCTCACATATGGCTTATGCCATATTTATAAATTTTGCCCCTAGACCATTTTGATCTTCACCATTAGTGGAATAATGTTACTAAACACTTATTACAACTTTTGAATCAAAGAAACACAATTCAAATGAATTTCAAATTCAAATTTGGCTCACATACAATAATGGTCAAATCTGCCCTTTATATTCTGGTCACTACTTTGAGCCTCTCTATTTCAAGTTTTTCAAACTAAACTTTCCCAAATCTTTGCATTGCATCCAAGAGCACATCAAGGTGACCACTTTTTGTAAAGATCACCATGCCAAATTCCTTTTAGATCAAATGCTAGGCTCTTCCAAAGTTGACACTTTTTATTAAGATCAACAATCTCACACTTGTCAATTTTGGTAATTCTTTGAATTCGAAAATTCCACCACCACCTCTAATCATCTCCGGTCAAATACAACTTATCCAAACACCCCCACTTCAAATTGTTCAACCATTTGAATTAAATCAAATTTGGAGAATATTTGCAAAAGCCAAATATGGCACTATTTGAAACTATTCCAAATAGTGATTCTACCCCATCTAACCTACCCCATCTCCACTCTACTTGGTTCCCCTGTCCCCTCTCTGCCTCACACCACCACAGCAACCCTAAGGGAAACCCTAGAGGAGCAAGGACATGGCCATGCCGGCCCATGCCACCATGTCAAGCTCCCCTCTCTTCTCCTCCTCCCTGGCCATGACCACCACGTCAAAACGAGCCACCTCATCTCCCTAGCACTACCTACACTCGACGTTGTCGAAGAAAATGCCGCAGCTCGCCGGAAACACGCGCGCCCCGACCCTCCCAGCATGCCGCTCACGTCGCACGTGCGCGCGCCGCAGGCAAGCACGGAGCACGCGCCGCCTCGCCAGCTCCAGCCTTCCCTGGACCCCCTAGCTGCGCGTTGAGCTCCGCCACCTCGCCAGGAACCCGCCAGACATGCGCCCGTACTCTCGCGCCGCCTGTCGCCGACGACCAGCTCGCCGGATCCCCGTGACTTTGCCGCCAGTACCTCGCCCTCTCACGCGCTCGCCCGACCGTCCCCCACCTAGCTAGCACGCGCCCTAGCATCGCCTAGACGCCGTCTACCTAACTCCCACCTTGCCAACCCCCTTCCCTCGCCGGAGAAGCCGCGCCATGGTCGACTTCTTCATGGCCCCGCAGCTCACTCGCTCGCCTATAAAAAGGGACCTCCCTCGTCGATCTGAGCACACCATCGCCTTCCCCTCTTCTCACTGCTTCGCCACCACCACTCCACTCACTCGATTGTCGCCGGAGTCGCCGGAATTGGAAGATCGGAGCCGCGGAAGCCCTGGGAGCAGCGCCGTTGATTCAGGCCTCCCCAAGCTCCGCCACTGCTACAGGCTGCTTCACCGTCATCGACAACCTCGCCTCGAACACCGCCGCCGCTCGCCGGACCACCGGTTAGCCCTCCGACCCCCTAGCGCCGCCGTGCCAGTGAACCCTCTCTCGCCGGCGGAACGATGAACCCAAGCCGTTAGATCTATTTCTAATCCTACGCCCCACATTGAAACTTACCGCTTCGGTGACACTGAGTCGCTGACGCGCGGACCCCACCCTGTCAGCGCGCCGCGCGTCTGTGGACCGTGGTTGGGCTGGACTGGGTTGGTTTGGGCCGTTTTTAAATCCCTCAGCCCGTTTAGTTTTCCCGCCGGCCTGTTAATTCAAATCCAGTTTAAATAATTACAAATGAATTTGAATACTGCCTCCACTTTGAAATTCAATAGATTTAAATTGGCTAAACCAAATTCAATGAACTTTATATGGTTGGAAAGCTAGTAGAACGATCTACAAAATGGCACTGGTCCCATGACCAGATCTGTTGTAGAAATAATGTGGCAAAAAGAACAAGCCAGGGACTTTTGCACATTCAAATAAATCTTAAAAATCAACCAAAATAGATATTAGGTTAATTCCAACTCTAATAGCTCACATTTGACTTACACTAATTGTCTATGCAATAAAATGGTGTGGTCACTTTGCAGGATCATGCCCTAGTTTAATTAAAGGACTATATGGCTATTTCTAGTCAAAGATATTGTCCAAAACTATTAATAAATCATAGGGGAGTTTTTCTCTCACTTAAATCTTGTCTTGAACAATTCAAAATGAAGTAGAGACTCTGGTCATATATGTCTCATATGAATTGTTGATGATATTAAATCACCTCAATGGTAGTCGTTAACCTAGTTACAACTATGTGTTAAATCATATGAGAGGTTTTCCTCTCATTTAAATCTTGTTCTCAAGTAATTCAACATGAGGTAGTGACCATGGTCTATAAGATCTCATATTGAGTTATTTGGTGACATTAAATCACTACCATGTTAGGATTAAATTGTATGAGGTATGGAACCTCATTTAAATCATTTTCTCAGATGATAAGTGTGAAGAGGTTGACTTTGGTCAACCTAGGTCATATATTCATCAGAGAAATTAAATCTGAATAAGGTAATAAGAGGAAAGTATTTTCTCTAAGTAATTAAAAGTAACACCTAAGTTAGTATGAGAGGAAATTATTTTCCTTAAATAATAAAAAAACACATTCACCAACTTAATAGTAAGGTGTGATGATAGTTTAAGTTGTGTAAAGCTTGTGTGTGCTTAGTTTAGTATGTAAGTTTGGTATGATGATTGTGTACCCCGCATTCGTATTTTAGACGCTAGTACCGGAGACTATCAGGGAGGAGGAGGACCTCTACAAAGAGGAAGGAGAAGAGAACTTGGACCCCCACTTCAACCAAGGCAAGCCAATACTAATGCAAGCTAATATTCTTGCAAGTGCAAAGCCCCTTGGGGCAAGGCACCAGGAATCTTAACTCTTCTTACCTAAGCCTATCCCAAGTTTATACATTACCAGTTTTTACTTGTTTTCTCAATAAGTTGCTTTTATAGTTAACTTTAGTCAAAGTAAATAAGTTTACTAGAGTAGTAAAGTTAGCAAGCCAATACCTATGCAAGCTAATATTCTTGCAAAGTGCAAAGCTCTACTAGAGCAAGGCACACTCACCAATTACTTTATGCTTCATGATCCCATCCCAAGTTTTATTCTTACAAGCTTTTTCTTTGATTATTATAACTTGCTTTTATAGTTAACTTTGGTCTAGAGATAGAGTACTATAAGAGTATCAAAGTTAGCCTAGAACAATCAAAACTAGTTAGCACCCCTCATGACTAGTTGCTAGTGCTAACAAATAAAATTGACTACTCTAGATGGGAACTTGTGAAATGAAATGACTTTGAAAACCTTGGAATGATGAGTCATTCTATTGAAAGATTTTGAAGGTGATTGTGACTTGTGAATGACATGGTGAACTTTACAAAAACTGATGGTTGGGTTCGGATGCGATACCATTCCAATTTTACAAGTACCCCCACAATACCCGATATGGGTAGGGCTTAACTAGAAGTTTATGTATCTTAGTATGGGTTCCCTCTAAACAAGCGTCATCGGGGTTATGCCAAGGGCTGCCTCCAACAAAATATGAAATGATGGGATATGACGTGAATATGAGGTGAATGTCCGGCCCAAGCCTCGTGCGGTTCCCGTGGCCGGTCGTCTGTCTTCACCGGGAGGCCAAGCTCATGGGGAGAGGTGCCTATACTAGGGTATGTAAGTGAAAGGTTATGGTTGGTAGTCCGCACACGGAGTGTGATAAATCAGGGCCGATTAACCACGACGGATTATTGCAAATGTTGTGGCACAAGTGTACGACCTCTGCAGAGTGTAGAACTATTCGAATAGCCGCGTCCACGGTTATGGACGGTTGGAAAGGCCATACTGTTCCGTCATCAGACCCTTTTCAAAAATGTGACATGTGAAGGGTGACTTGTGATTTGAACTTGAAATGGTGACTTTGACTTGGAAACAACAGAGTTGTGGGAATGACACTAATGTTCCCACTTGAGTTAGTTAGCACTTGAAGAGTTTTTATTTCAAATACTTGTGAACTAAAATTGGCTTTATGCAAAAGAAACTAGAGCTTAGCACCCCCTACCGTAAATGTCGGTACCTACATTAGTATTAGTTTGCGAGTACTTTAAAGTACTCACGGCTTTGTCCCTGGCTATTCAAATGGCCGGACTATGTAGAGGAACAACGAAGTACGAGGAAGATGGACAGCAGGACGTCTACGACAACTAGGACTACTCCCGACGTCAACGGTTGCTCGTGGAACGTGATGGACCACAACCGCTACTACTTCGCTTCCGCTATGTGTTTTGTAATAGGATCTCTAGATCCATTATGTTGTATTAAGACCTGGATCATGTGATCCCTCTATGTAAGACGATTATGGTATGTAATGAATGATGTGTTGTGATATCAATCTATTATGTCTCGCAAAAACAATATTCCCGGGATTGCGAGGAATGGCATAATAGGCATCTGGACTTAAAAATCCGGGTGTTGACAAGTTGGTATCAGAGCCATTGTTTGACCTTAGGAGACCCTAGTTAGAATGGACGTCTGAAAAACTTAGTTTCAAAACAAATGAAGTGAATATTTATGAAAAACTTATTCTCCCTCTCATCCTTGAGATCTTTTTCAAAAAAGAGAAATCTATACTCTACTTTCTTTGCAAGCCTACATAAAATTTTGCACACTTGACTACTTCTTTAACTTACTTATCCTAATTGCTCACAGATGGAGTACCAATGGGAGTCCTATCAGCTTGGTCCCGAAGGCAACCTAAAGTTCGAAAAGGAGTTGAAGCAACTAGTGGAATATCTAGGACATCCGTATCCCGAATTCTTCGGAATACCCCTCAAAGCTCAGTTAGGAGAACCACCTCGGTGGGACGTTTCTACTGATCTACGAAGGAAGCTTGATGCCCCGGTATGGGAAACCATCTGGATTTCTGTAACGGGAAACACTTGGAAGGAAGGACTTGTCAAAGCTATGGAGGAAGCAATTTTCCGTCTGTGTGGACAAAATGAGAACAAGATCAAGAACACTCGTTTCATCTACTACCCAAGACATGACTCCATGGGAAAACCGATGACCATGCCCCCACCCACGGAGATGAACCCCTATGTAGCACCCCAGGATTTCAGGCAGTACAAAACCCGCAGGGATTTGGACAACGCCCTCGCCTCTCGCCAAGCACAGCACCCGTGAAGACGAAGAATCCACCCGGAAGAGTAGTATCACCCCAGCACTTAAGTAGGTGTGAGTTGTATCAGGATCCCCTTGTATCGTAGAGCGAATGAATGGTTCTTCAAACCAACGGTGTGTTAGCTTTGTAATGTGTGATGTTTGGTGTGAATGAAAAAGTGATGTTGGTTTTACCCCTTCAACACTACTCAAATTTTCAAGTTTTGAACTTTTGAAACTTCTTGAACTTTAACTCAAACAAACCATAGAAATTTCCCTCTTATCTTATCATCTACTCCAATGAGTGCCCCAAGAGACTCGCCAAGATTGCCGCCAACACCGCCGCACCTGCTCAGAACCAGCGCCGCTTTGCCGCAAGAAAGAACCAGAACACCAACGGCCACTACTACCACATGACTGCCACAGAAGCCCAAGAAGCACCTCAGGCCATGCCAAGTATGTCTTCCTGTTAAATCATATCGCCCAATCTCTCTTAGGAACCTAACTTTTCTTAGAATCTCGGGACGAGATTTGTTTAAGGGGGAAGGGTTTGTAACACCCCAAATTTCAAAATAAAGAGAAAAGGAATTTCCTTTTTACAAAAATGAGAACCAACAAAAACTTTTCAAAAATAGAGTGCTATGCCTAGTGCTCATATCTAATATTTGTGTTTTGCTATGATGAGTGCTTTTATGCTTAGGTGATAAACCCTAAAAACCCTAAAGTGATCAAGTGAAGATCACCAACCAAATAAAATCAAAGAGAAAGAAATCCATTAAGAAAAACCTTAAACCCTAACCTTCTCAAAAATCATTTGGATCTATTTTGAGAAACCTAAATTAAAGAAAAAGCCATATGTGGGCCTATAGCCTTAATATGTAAATCTTGAACCCTACCTTTTCTTACTTTGCTAAATAATGGTGAACCATTGCAAAACTTATTAAACCCTAAACCTCATCCATCTTGTCATCAATCTTTGAGAAATAAAATAAAAAGGGAAAGATCTTATTTAAGAAAAAGGCATATGCAAGCCTATGGATACTTGTTGAAAATGATGAGCTTTGCCTTGTCTACCTTAAGTAGATGAATTGAAATACCTCAACACACTCAACAAAGCACTTACCAACCAATTCAAGTGTGAAACAAAATAAAATCAAACATATGCATAGAGGCATATGTGCCTATGGCTATTTTTGTAAAACTTTACCCTAGGCCTTCCTACTTTATTTAGAGGATTGGAAAACCTTCATAAACCTTATCTAGTACTTCTCAAACACCATCCAAAGTGAAACAAAAGATTTTGAAAAGAAAGTAATAATGCCATAGAGGCATATGAGAGCAAAATATCCAATTTGTGAAATTGAGGATCTTGACCCTAAGACTTGTAGTGAATAGTTGGATCACTCCTATATACCATTTCAACACTCAACAACATTAATTGGGTCAAGCCTAGTCCAATTAAAAATCAAATGCCACATATGCATAGAGGCATATGTGACACATAGCCATTTTCACCAATTCTTGTCCTATGCACTTCTACTTTTATCAAATGGTGTGAAACCATCTCTCAACCTAATATAACACTAAATTGACCCTAACCCATGCCCAAGTAAAGCAATGGGAACAATTTACAAGTTTAATGAAATTTGACACATCACCTCTTATGTGTTATGGCCATTTTGCAAATCTTTGAACAAGACCATTTGAAATAGTTTCAATGGTTTGAAAATGTTTCTAAACTAATAATAATCACATTAGAGTCAAGAAAAGTCAAATCAAATGGAGAGAAATCAAATAGAGAGATAATTCCATTTTCACTCACATACACATATAGCCAAATTATCAAACCTTGCCCTAGGCCCCAACTTGGTCTCAAAATGGTTGGAACCTTTTATCCAACTCAATCTAACACCAAATAAACCTCACTCTTGTCAAAATGAAGCAAAAGAAAAATAAAAGAATAAAAGATAGAAATTCACAAAACCCTCACATATGGCTTATGCCATATTTATAAATTTTGCCCCTAGACCATTTTGATCTTCACCATTAGTGGAATAATGTTACTAAACACTTATTACAACTTTTGAATCAAAGAAACACAATTCAAATGAATTTCAAATTCAAATTTGGCTCACATACAATAATGGTCAAATCTGCCCTTTATATTCTGGTCACTACTTTGAGCCTCTCTATTTCAAGTTTTTCAAACTAAACTTTCCCAAATCTTTGCATTGCATCCAAGAGCACATCAAGGTGACCACTTTTTGTAAAGATCACCATGCCAAATTCCTTTTAGATCAAATGCTAGGCTCTTCCAAAGTTGACACTTTTTATTAAGATCAACAATCTCACACTTGTCAATTTTGGTAATTCTTTGAATTCGAAAATTCCACCACCACCTCTAATCATCTCTGGTCAAATACAACTTATCCAAACACCCCCACTTCAAATTGTTCAACCATTTGAATTAAATCAAATTTGGAGAATATTTGCAAAAGCCAAATATGGCACTATTTGAAACTATTCCAAATAGTGATTCTACCCCATCTAACCTACCCCATCTCCACTCTACTTGGTTCCCCTGTCCCCTCTCTGCCTCACACCACCACAACAACCCTAAGGGAAACCCTAGAGGAGCAAGGACATGGCCATGCCGGCCCATGCCACCATGTCAAGCTCCCCTCTCTTCTCCTCCTCCCTGGCCATGACCACCACGTCAAAACGAGCCACCTCATCTCCCTAGCACTACCTACACTCGACGTTGTCGAAGAAAATGCCGCAGCTCGCCGGAAACACGCGCGCCCCGACCCTCCCAGCATGCCGCTCACGTCGCACGTGCGCGCGCCGCAGGCAAGCACGGAGCACGCGCCGCCTCGCCAGCTCCAGCCTTCCCTGGACCCCCTAGCTGCGCGTTGAGCTCCGCCACCTCGCCAGGAACCCGCCAGACACGCGCCCGTACTCTCGCGCCGCCTGTCGCCGACGACCAGCTCGCCGGATCCCCGTGACTTTGCCGCCAGTACCTCGCCCTCTCACGCGCTCGCCCGACCGTCCCCCACCTAGCTAGCACGCGCCCTAGCATCGCCTAGACGCCGTCTACCTAACTCCCACCTTGCCAACCCCCTTCCCTCGCCGGAGAAGCCGCGCCATGGTCGACTTCTTCATGGCCCCGCAGCTCACTCGCTCGCCTATAAAAAGGGACCTCCCCTCGTCGATCTGAGCACACCATCGCCTTCCCCTCTTCTCACTGCTTCGCCACCACCACTCCACTCACTCGATTGTCGCCGGAGTCGCCGGAATTGGAAGATCGGAGCCGCGGAAGCCCTGGGAGCAGCGCCGTTGATTCAGGCCTCCCCAAGCTCCGCCACTGCTACAGGCTGCTTCACCGTCATCGACAACCTCGCCCTGAACACCGCCGCCGCTCGCCGGACCACCGGTTAGCCCTCCGACCCCCTAGCGCCGCCGTGCCAGTGAACCCTCTCTCGCCGGCGGAACGATGAACCCAAGCCGTTAGATCTATTTCTAATCCTACGCCCCACATTGAAACTTACCGCTTCGGTGACACTGAGTCGCTGACGCGCGGACCCCACCCTGTCAGCGCGCCGCGTGTCTGTGGACCGTGGTTGGGCTGGACTGGGTTGGTTTGGGCCGTTTTTAAATCCCTCAGCCCGTTTAGTTTTCCCGCCGGCCTATTAATTCAAATCCAGTTTAAATAATTACAAATGAATTTGAATACTGCCTCCACTTTGAAATTCAATAGATTTAAATTGGCTAAACCAAATTCAATGAACTTTATATGGTTGGAAAGCTAGTAGAACGATCTACAAAATGGCACTTGGTCCCATGACCAGATCTGTTGTAGAAATAATGTGGCAAAAAGAACAAGCCAGGGACTTTTGCACATTCAAATAAATCTTAAAAATCAACCAAAATAGATATTAGGTTAATTCCAACTCTAATAGCTCACATTTGACTTACACTAATTGTCTATGCAATAAAATGGTGTGGTCACTTTGCAGGATCATGCCCTAGTTTAATTAAAGGACTATATGGCTATTTCTAGTCAAAGATATTGTCCAAAACTATTAATAAATCATAGGGGAGTTTTTCTCTCACTTAAATCTTGTCTTGAACAATTCAAAATGAAGTAGAGACTCTGGTCATATATGTCTCATATGAATTGTTGATGATATTAAATCACCTCAATGGTAGTCGTTAACCTAGTTACAACTATGTGTTAAATCATATGAGAGGTTTTCCTCTCATTTAAATCTTGTTCTCAAGTAATTCAACATGAGGTAGTGACCATGGTCTATAAGATCTCATATTGAGTTATTTGGTGACATTAAATCACTACCATGTTAGGATTAAATTGTATGAGGTATGGAACCTCATTTAAATCATTTTCTCAGATGATAAGTGTGAAGAGGTTGACTTTGGTCAACCTAGGTCATATATTCATCAGAGAAATTAAATCTGAATAAGGTAATAAGAGGAAAGTATTTTCTCTAAGTAATTAAAAGTAACACCTAAGTTAGTATGAGAGGAAATTATTTTCCTTAAATAAGAAAAAAACACATTCACCAACTTAATAGTAAGGTGTGATGCTAGTTTAAGTTGTGTAAAGCTTGTGTGTGCTTAGTTTAGTATGTAAGTTTGGTATGATGATTGTGTACCCCGCATTCGTATTTTAGACGCTAGTACCGGAGACTATCAGGAGGAGGAGGACCTCTACAAAGAGGAAGGAGAAGAGAACTTGGACCCCCACTTCAACCAAGGCAAGCCAATACTAATGCAAGCTAATATTCTTGCAAGTGCAAAGCCCCTTGGGGCAAGGCAC
Source organism: Lolium rigidum (assembly GCF_022539505.1). Classification (NCBI taxonomy): domain Eukaryota; kingdom Viridiplantae; phylum Streptophyta; class Magnoliopsida; order Poales; family Poaceae; genus Lolium; species Lolium rigidum. The sequence goes on from NW_025900346.1 coordinate 77,348, forward strand.
CAGGAATCTTAACTCTTCTTACCTAAGCCTATCCCAAGTTTATACATTACCAGTTTTTACTTGTTTTCTCAATAAGTTGCTTTTATAGTTAACTTTAGTCAAAGTAAAGAAGTTTACTAGAGTAGTAAAGTTAGCAAGCCAATACCTATGCAAGCTAATATTCTTGCAAAGTGCAAAGCTCTACTAGAGCAAGGCACACTCACCAATTACTTTATGCTTCATGATCCCATCCCAAGTTTTATTCTTACAAGATTTTTCTTTGATTATTATAACTTGCTTTTATAGTTAACTTTGGTCTAGAGATAGAGTACTATAAGAGTATCAAAGTTAGCCTAGAACAATCAAAACTAGTTAGCACCCCTCATGACTAGTTGCTAGTGCTAACAAATAAAATTGACTACTCTAGATGGGAACTTGTGAAATGAAATGACTTTGAAAACCTTGGAATGATGAGTCATTCTATTGAAAGATTTTGAAGGTGATTGTGACTTGTGAATGACATGGTGAACTTTACAAAAGCGATGGTTGGGTTCGGATGCGATACCATTCCAATTTTACAAGTACCCCCACAATACCCGATATGGGTAGGGCTTAACTAGAAGTTTATGTATCTTAGTATGGGTTCCCTCTAAACAAGCGTCATCGGGGTTATGCCAAGGGCTGCCTCCAACAAAATATGAAATGATGGGATATGACGTGAATATGAGGTGAATGTCCGGCCCAAGCCCTGTGCAGTTCCCAGGCTGACTGTCTGTCTTCACTGGGAGGCCAAGCTCATGGGGAGAGGTGCCTATACTAGGGTATGTAAGTGAAAGGTTATGGTTGGTAGTCCGCACACGGAGTGTGATAAATCGAGGGCCGATTAACCCGACGGATTATTGCAAATGTTGTGGCACAAGTGTACGACCTCTGCAGAGTGTAGAACTATTCGAATAGCCGCGTCCACGGTTATGGACGGTTGGAAAGGCCATACTTGTTCCGAGTCATCGAGACCCTTTTCAAAAATGTGACATGTGAAGGGTGACTTGTGATTTGAACTTGAAATGGTGACTTTGACTTGGAAACAACAGAGTTGTGGGAATGACACTAATGTTCCCACTTGAGTTAGTTAGCACTTGAAGAGTTTTTATTTCAAATACTTGTGAACTAAAATTGGCTTTATGCAAAAGAAACTAGAGCTTAGCACCCCCTTACCAGAAATGTCAGTACCTACATTAGTATTAGTTTGCGAGTACTTTAAAGTACTCACGGCTTTGTCCCTGGCTATTCAAATGGCCAGACTATGTAGAGGAACGACGATACGAGGAAGATGGACAGCAGGACGTCTACGACAACTAGGACTACTCCTGACGTCAACAGTTGCCTGTGGAACAGATGGACCACAACCGCTACTACTTCGCTTCCGCTATGTGTTTTGTAATAGGATCTCTAGATCCATTATGTTGTATTAAGACTGGATCATGTGATCCCTCTATGTAAGACGATTATGGTATGTAATGAATGATGTGTTGTGATATCAATCTATTATGTCTCGCAAAAACAATATTCCTGGGATTGCGAGGAATGGCATAATAGGCATATGGACTTAAAAATCCGGGTGTTGACAGTAAGCCTGGATCCTTCTTAGTCACTCCAAAATGTACCAATTGATAGATGTGTTAACTTTGCTTCATGGAAAAAATAATTTCATGTAATTAAATGAGTTAACTTGGATTTCCTACGCTTGAATCCATAGGAAACTTTGTTCTAATGCACTATAATAATCAACCGAGTTTTTACACCAACGAGTCTGTCACTTACGTGTGGTGCCCACGCGTGAGGTCCCACACTTCAGTGAGCACAAGTCACGTGCAACAGTACGCAAACTCCCAGCCATCTTCTTTGTCAAGAGAAGACGCATCGGGATGCGTATTGGTCAAATCCTAGGTTTGACCAAGATTTAAACAAGTTTAAAACATGAAAATGAGAAGGGGAGCCTGTATCATCCTTCTTATTAATTAGTCACTCTAAAATGAAGCTTTTGGGAGGTTTTTGAAATTTCCATGTTTGAAACCCAAAACCACCTCTCTTCATGCTTGACTTCATAATTAAGACAGAGTTTAATTAGGGTTAGGTGTAGATATATACATGATTTTTCTGGTTTGAATATGTCTAGACCTTGTTTATCAACTTGAATGCTTACTATATGACATAAGAATAATGCTATGTGCTTTGGTTTTTCATTCTTTTAATTTTTTCTGAAGAATCTTGGTCAAATCCTAGGTTTGACCAAGATTTAAACAAGTTTAAAACATGAAAATGAGAAGGGAAGCCTGTATCCTTCTTAGACGTCACTCTAAAATGAAGCTTTTGGGAGTTTTTTGAAATTTCCATGTTTGAAACCCAAAACCACCTCTCTTCATGCTTGACTTCATAAGACAGAGTTTAGGGGTTAGGGGGTAGATACATGATTTGCATAGTTTGAATATGTCTAGACCTTGTTTCTCAACTTTAATGCTTACTATATGACATAAGAAGACTATATCAGAGGGGTAGATACATTTTAAACTTGAAACCCAAAACGACTTCTCTTCATGCAAGACTTCATAAGATCGACAAGGGGTAGATACATGATTTGTCTGGTTTGGATATAGCTAGACCTTGTTTATCAACTTGAATGCTTACGATATGACACAAGAAGACTATCTGCTTTTTTTCTGATTTTTTTAATTTTGTGCCCATTTGTATCTTGGTCAAATCCTAGGTTTGAAAATGATTTAAACAAGTTTAAAACATGAAAATGAAAAGGTAAGCATGGATCCTTCTTAGTCACTCTAAAATGTGGCTTTTGGGAGGTTTTTGAAATTTCCGGCCATGTTTGAAACCCAAAACCACTTCTCTTCATGCTTGACTTCATAAGACGAGTTTAGGGGTTAGGGGTTTATAGATACATGATTTGTCTGGTTTGAATATGCCTAGACCTTGTTTAACAAATTGAATGCTTACTATATGACATAAGAAGACTATGTACTTCGGTTTTTCATTTTTCTGATTTTTTTTATTTTTTGCCCATTTGAATCTTGGTCAAATCCTAGGTTTGACCAAGATTTAAACAAGTTTAAAACATGAAAATAAAATGGTAAGCATGGATCCTTCTTAGTCACCCTAAAATGAAGGTTTTGGGGGGTTTTGAAATTTCCATGTTTTAAACCCAAAACCACTTCTCTTCATGCTACTTCATAAGACGAGTTTAGGGTTAGG